>NC_068370.1:10915074-10970074 GCF_020536995.1 Dreissena polymorpha | reverse complement strand
TTAATTGAAAACAAATGTGTAAGCAATGTTGAGTTGATTTTTCACTAAATAATCGCACATCCACTACACGAAATGTTTGTTATGAAATGCACGATTATCAAAGTGCATAATGGCGTTCGCAGCTACACATTTTACTGCGTGATATCACATCATATGTGACTTATTATGATTTATGTTTGTCATCGAAACATATGGTATGTTGATATTTGATGAAGACGCAGTTTTCATTCCAATTAGCCTGTGAACTCCGCACAGGCTAATCAGGGACGACACTTTCCGCCTACATTGGATTTTTAACGAAAATTGTCATAACAGCGGAAAGTGTCGCCCCTGATTAGCCTGTGCGGACTGCACAGGCTTATCTGGGGCGACTCTTAACGCATATGCATTATGCCCAGTTTTCTAAAAACGCGACTCTAATTTTCCAATGTTCAAGAAATGTGAACTTATTTTCAACAGAGCTAAACATGTTTTAACAGCGATTTCACCATTGTCAGTGCCTAGAGATTTTCAGCCTGGGTAAAGCAACAGCGATTACTGCAAGTAATCTCTTCATATATGCTATTTGACAAGCTTTACATAAACAGTGGCATAGTTCATGTCAAAATTTACCTTGTATTCGTGAACTCAATTAGCATACATTATTCCCTTGCATTGATTCTTATATTTGCATTGGGTGCGTTCGTACACGTTTTTCACGAATAGAACGAGGTTATACAGTAAGACGGCCATTAATTAAAAGCGCCACCTCTATTTGAGATGCAGTAAACACGAGCAAATACTAAATACAAGGTTGGAATCTGAAGTGTTTGAAATACACGGATAATTCAACAGTTTGACTAGGTTTTATATGTTATTCAAAATATTTTGCATAAGTTGTTAAATCGCACATTTCAATAAGATTTAGAGAAGATTAATTCATCTACAAATATTCGGAACCTACAAGCATAACACTTTAGAAACGCCAGGACCGTTATAAGTTTTAGCAAAGGAAGTTTTATTAAGCCAAATACCCGGTACATGTTTATTTGAACATACCGGTATTTTACCTTGACATTTAGAGTAAATCTTGACAGGTAACGGCTTGCTTAAGACTCGAACAAAAAGGTGCTAAATAGCTTTGTCAAATCGCTTTGTTAATTTTCTTTGAAGTACAAACTAATGAAAAAGTGGAATCACATAGTGAATATATAATCTACAGTTCTTGACACAAATTATCTACGTTTATCAACTGTACATTAGACAATTAATTACAGTAATGGTGCCATATTGTTTAACAGGCATTAATTATCGTCTGTAACTGAGATATCTGGCTAAGTAATGCTAGTTGATTATTAACCATCATATATTCATATTATTTATGGTTGACACTGTATAATGTGTATGCAATAAATTTTGGACTAGGACTTGTATTTTGAATTTGCAAAAAAGTAATTTCACAATGACTATTTCACATAGCACTACCTCACATTTATATTGCAATAAATTCACGACCACATTGCTATAACTTCACATGAGTTTATAAGCCAACAATTATTTTGAGTTGCACGAAAAAATCTTCACAATAACGATAGTGTTATGACATTCAAATCAATATTTTAATTTTTAAATGTCACCCTTATGTTTGTATTCAGCTTATTTGAATACGTTAATAGGTATTTTTAGTTTGGAATTCACCATTCAATAAGGTGGATTTGATTGTTTCAAATATGGAAATAGTCTTAAACTTGAACTCGTCTTAAGTCAATTTGTTTATATTATTTGTTTAACTTTATTAGTTACTAATATTTAAATTTTCATTTTAATTGGGATGTATATAAGAATACCTGTAACTCTATTTTAAATTTTAAAGAACACTATACTGTTTTAAATGAAGAAGCAAATACATGTAGTTTACAACATTTGAGAACGAACTTTATCTTATACCGTCGTATTTTTGTTTGTTTTTTATCCAAAAAATATTATAAGTTATGTATATGGCGTTGATATTTAACAAAATCAAGAAAGAAAGAAACGACAATATATCTTAAAAAATATTCGGCGTAAAACCTGACTTTGAAACATAGATCTAAAATTTGCATGTTTTAAATATTTCAATTGAAAACGTATGTATAAAAAATGTATATATTTTTCACTAAATAATCGCATATCTACTACATTATATATTTGTGGTTTTTTTTAATGCAAGATTATTTAAGTGCATAATGGCATTCGCTGCTACACATTTTACTTCGTGATATCACATCATATGTCTCCTCATATAACTTATTATGATTTTTGTGTCATCGAAACATATGGTATGTGAATATTTGATGAAGGCGCAGTTTTCATTCCACACATTCAAATAACACTGTTACATCCGCGTCATGCGAACATTTGTTTTATGGCATATGCGGCTAGCGTAGCACAAGCCCAGTCGCGGACTTGCACTTCATGGGCTACGCTTTCCGCACTTGCGCAGTCTTTTCATGGGCTAAGACTTCCTTTTTTAAAAAGGCACGCAAGATTTTGGGTTATTTCCAGGTTATCCTCCTCAGTATGCATATCCTGAAAAGACTAAGCGGATGCGCATGCTGCACTGGAGCTACGCTGGCAGCATATTGCATAAGACACCTCTCCGCATGAGGCAGGTCTTTACAAATCTCATTGCGTCTTGTAGATACTTTCCGATTGAAAATTAAAGTCACACTGTATTATTTATAGCAAAATGGCAAACGTTGGTAGCCAATTCCGGCTTGCAGGAAAGATTTACCTAATAAAGAAAGTAATCTCTTAAAATATGCTATTTGACAGGCTTTACATAAACAGTGGCATATTAAAAATCCAAATCGACCCTGCATTCGTGAACTCATTAGCATACATTTTAGCCTTGCAGTGATTCTTATACTGGGTGCGTTCTTACACGTTTTGCACGAATAGAACGAGGTCATAACAATACGACGGCCATTAATCAAAGGCACCACCTCTATCTGAGATGCAGTAAACACGAGCCAATACTTAATACAAGGTTGGAACCTGAATTGTTTGAAATACACGGATAATTCTACAGTGTGTCTAGGTTTTATATGATTTTCAACATATTTTGCATAAGTTGTAAAATCGCAAAATTCAGTACGATTCAGCGGAGATTAATTCATCTACACATGTTCGGAACCTTCAAGCATAACCCTTTACAAACGTGAGGACCGTTATGAGTTTTAGTTTTAGTTTTATTAAACAAAATACTCGTTATATGTTTTTTGCATGTGTCACGAGCAAATGTAATTCCAGTTAATATGCGAATATACGAGTTGCTGCTTTTACAAACATTTAAGTGGAATACCACACCCAAAGTGTACTGTCGTTACTAAAACTGAGTGTCACTCCGGTAAGCTGAGATTCTGATTCCCAGCTTTTGACATAACTATTATTTTTGCGAAACTTGATGTTATTCAATTTATTTTGCTGTTATGATTATGTCAAAAAGCGGAACACCATTTAAAATAAGAATTGTTGTGTCTTTTTGTAGTACTACATTAGAAATGTCACACACATTATTTGGCATAGTAAATTTAAGTTTAACAAAGAAACATATTTTATCTATGCCAGTTAAAATAAATCTGGTGGTTACAAGGTAGAAATCCAAATCCGTCTTTTTCGCTTTAAAATTTAAAAATAATCGCGTTTGTCGAAATGGACGTATACGTTTAGAAATCCTACTTTCGGTTTTAAAAGCGGTACCGTTTGAAAAATAATAAATTACTTTCTAACTAGGCTTTAGATTTTATTTTATCTATGCCAATTAGAACACATATGGTGGTTACAAGGTAAAAATTCGTTTTTTTTGCGCTTTAAAACTTAAAAATAATCGCGTTTGTCGAAATGAAAGGACTTATACGTCTACAAATGCTTCTTTCAGTTTTATGATGAGCAACAAACACTGAAAAGCATGAACCTGAACAGACGACGGGTTACGAGTTGGCTGTTCTGGTTTTATGCTGTTTGCACATAGTCATTTCACTTCTAAAAGAAAAAGGTTAAAGATGATTTTTAGAAATCTCACTCGGTGTCAGAGGGGATCAAACTGGGACATTTTTACAGGTAGATACCATATCCAATATGCCCGCAAAACTTTCTGCACCGGTAATCAATAAGTAGAATAATTGATGATTCTGTCCTTGTAACTTGGTAACTTATTTACGAAAACAATGTTAAACTCATTTTTTGCTATTGTCCTCTGAATAAACATAATATATCTGCATGCACATCGAACTAAAGGTCACTTAATTTACTTGATTTCAGTAACTATGTTGCATGTTAACTTTTCAACATCTAAAGGTCTTAAAACAATAACATCAAATTTCACATTGTTTAGGTTAATTATAGAGGCTTAAATTGTACTATGACATCACTCATACATGTGACTATGTCACATGGTGAGAAAATGGTGCGGCCAGTCCGGAACTCGAACCCGGGACCCATCGCCAACAGGGCAAATCTGAGACAACGCTTTACCCAGATGCATTAAGCCCAGTTTTCCCAGAACGAGGCTTGTATTTTTATATTGTTTGTTATTGAATATCTTGATTATTGCATTTTTTTCTATAACGGCAAATACTCGCTGACCATAGCAGCTATCTCCAAAAAATGTTTTCAAAATTAATGATATCTAAACTAAAACCATTCTTTGGAAATTAAAAGGGTATCGTCACAACCATGTATCCTCCATAGATATGGCGTAATGAAAAGTTGGGTGTCATCTGGTCGCCATTATAATCGACTTCTTAAAACTGCACAGTTGTTTTTAAAAATAATTATTTGTAAACTATATGTTCACCTGCTGTCACAATATATGTATAATTTTTTATGCGACCTGCGAAAAAAAAAATTGGTTGGTTTCTTTTCTGTAAAGATTTAAAATTTAAGTTAATGTCAGTTAAATAAATAATCCATTGGCACGGAATATGACTCGTATATAAATAAGACTCGTTTAACGCGAAGTGTTTTAAAGAAGGCATAACTTTGTACATATTTAGGTCTGTTAAATGCGGATTGTTTGATCGGCCCTTCAGCCTCCGTTTACTTGATTGCCAAGTAATCGAAACAGCTCCGCGTAAATCGAAAGAGAAAGAAAACAACATACATTTCGCTAAACGTTTATTTTGTATGCAAGCCCTTGCGAGACTTTGTTACAGATCAAAATGAAACACATGATACAACGATACACCTCATATGAACACTGTAGAAACTATTATCATAGTCAAGTATAAAAATCTATGGAAAGGAATGTTTCCAATTGATTCAAATTAATACATAAATCAACATTGTTTCATTTATAAATTTACTAAAAATAGTAATAGTAAAAATAGTATTCCGACGAAAATAACAGCAAACCACCATTGAGGTGCACCATAGCTAATCGCTAGCATTGGACCTACTGTTGCGTAACAATTACTATACATGTGCTAAACTAAATTTTAAAATATAAAACAACAAGATGGTGTCAACATGAAACATATCAATGTTAATGTAAATTTGCTAGATTGAGCACTATAATTTAAAATTATATTTTACATGTCATATTTAATTACATACTTACTTTCAAATTTATGTGTCATTGTTTGGAAACATTCAATAAAATGTGTTTACTGTTACACTTTCATAGGGTTACATTGTGGTAAATCGTAAACATAAAGCAGAGCGTGTCAGTTAGTAAAATAAGAACGAAAAACACGAAGAATACTTTATCCAAGGCAACGCTAACATCTACCCACGTAATTTCCACGAATGCGCTACTCGTTTCATCGTCGCGCTTTTCTGCCCTCGGGCGTTTTGTGTTCTCCGGACCATCTGAAGACAAACCCCCGTAAATATATATTGGTCGGTCCATCATTACTTTACGAGTGCATGTCGGGTACGGCATTACATAATAATTGTGGGAACCACAGTACTTTGCCGGTTCTGTCCTCTCAAACGTGTCATCAGCGCTCCGATTAATCGTGTATGAATTGCCTGGCGCTGTCCGCCGAGCACAACCGCAGCTAAGACACCTGGCAATTGCTCTCCACACGGCCCCCGGCTGCTTGTCCCTTCTGTGGTACAAGTGCTGACTGCATATGACGGCGAGCGTGATGGCGACGCTGATGACGAGCACCGACAACAGATAGTAACTGAACACCGACATCGGGCTCGAGTTCTTCGGGAGGTTGTCTCCCACCAGTGTTAAGAAGACAGCAATTGATAGCAGCACCGTCAGACAGTAAGAGATGCGCTCTCCGCGCTCAGTGGGTATCAAAAAGACCAGGATATTCAAAACAGACATGAATATCAGTGGAAGTATCACATTTACTATCACAAATCGCGGCTTTCTCTCAACCTCAATCTCGAACACCAATATGTAATTGTCCACTTGTGTTCCCACACTGGAACTCACGATATCCTATGCGCCATTCTCAGGGTAGTCAGTCCACGCGTCGCCTTCGTATGGAAACAAGTTGATCTTACTGGAGTCGTAAAAATTGGCCGGCATGAACTCAAACCTGCATGTCTGTTTATCCCATGGATAGAAAGTAACGTCGACAGTGCAAGATGTAGTAAACACGTTGCCAATTATATAAAAGCAAAGTCCCAAGTCAGTTACACTCACTGTATGCCAATCCTGAGAGATACGGTCTATTTTCTTGACACTGTTAGCCAGCATCAGTTGCGGAGTCCAAATCATGTTGACGTCAATATTGAGGCTTTCAATACCACCATAATCCTTGGGGTCCCAAAAAAGTCGCTCATCGTACCATGCAAAGCTAAAAATGCCCGTAAACGATATTTTCTCGGCGACTTCATTAAAATCTTGAATCGAGATGAGCTCTAACCCAGTATATACAACAACTGGTTTCGACTGGTTTAACACAGGCCGGAACATTTTGTTGTAATCCAGCATTAAGTTGCTGAACAAACGTTCAGCATCCGTGATCATCTGAGCGTGAAGTCCTCTGTTTGACGTCATCAGTACCGTCAGCGTAGTCGCAAGAGCGAAGCAGATTGGCACCATCATTAGTCTATAAAATGTAATTAAATTATCTAAATAACTTGCACAATCCTCTTGAATAACGTTATGGGCATTTGAATCGAAGTCACCAACAGTCATTAAAAATTCGAACCATGCTACCAGGAACTCGTTGAGACTCTTCACGATGTATAAGACCTCGAAAAATAGGTGCATGTACAATAACTCTGAAAATATTGTGATTTTATACCTATTCACGACCTTGCAAAAAGTTTTCGGACACCCACTTTTTTGCTAAAATAATCATTGTTTGTGACTTAATTTTCGGATACGGGCGTTTTCGTCTATCATGATATGATAATACATTTTACAAAAGATTTAAGTACTGTATTCGCGTATATTGTAACACTTCGATCATGGATTTTTATAAACGGATTAAGGCCGTCTGATGGAAATGGACCAGCATTTAAATGATATCTTTCTATTAAGGAAGCAGTATCTTTAATGTTTTTATTTTTTCATTTTATATCATTTCAGGAAAGAGTTAGTAAACATGTTAGTTGTATTCGTTTTCGAAGTAGAAACACTATAGCGCATTGAGTGATTTTATTTCAATATAACTATTTTTGGACATTTAACTTTTGTCTCTACATTTTCGGACAGCGAAATTGTTGGAATATTTTCCGTATCTAAATTTTCGGACAAGAAAAAATTAATTACTTTCATGTGTAAGAATTAAAGTAATTACAGTAAATAATATATCCCAAATTTTATTATTAACTAAAGCCACGACTCGCTACACTAAGTGTGTCTGACAACATCGAATTATATCAAAGTATTGCTTATATTGCTTACAAATAATATAACACAATTACCGTTGTATGCTATTACGCGAAAATATGCTATGTCAAACGTCGGCTTTTCCCATTGTGCATTAATGGAATAAATAGATTATTAATAAAATTTTCATAACAATGTGAAATTACCTGTTCACATCAAAATAACGTAAAAATTAATCGTACCTTACTCGTAAACACTGCTAAATGGTATTAGTTTTTTTTAAATCGAAGACAAACAGTTAGTTTCTATCACAGGCGCAGAACTGAAAAGCATAAATATGACTGACTGACTAATGGGGTTATTTACCCTCGGGACTTCCGTTAAAAACCATTGCCCGAGCACACTGCTTAACATAGAACTCTGTATAAAATAGCCGAGAACGGCCATAAAATGGACAGCCCGATTTTACTGGGCTGTACCATTGGTATAAATATAAAACTTTGCAGTGTTGGTGCGGTGCCTTAATAAAAATCTATTGGTTTAAAAATATATAACTTTTATATGAAGCGTTAAAAAGACGCAGTACTTTACAGTGGATATGCCTATCGCTGTTAAAAAGCGGCGTTTTAATTGGTTGATGCGCTTATAGAACGATGGCGCTGATTGGCCGAAATTTCTTATTACGGATTGCCAGTAGGTCAATCCGTTTTATAAATAGATTTTCCCACGGCTGAATTTGTAAAAAACCCTTATATGTTAAGGGCAATAACTTGCGTGTCTCCAAACGGTCACCTTCATAGGGCCACATAAAAATTAAGGGTAAGACAATGTACTTTACAGTTAAAAATGAGACACAGACAGCTAAATTTGTACAAGATGTACAATATTTACAATATGTACAGGACTATATGCATTTATATATTTAAAATACATGTTGCCACCCTGGAGGGTTGAAAGAAGGAGAGATTTTTGGAAGTGTAGGCCGATGTGGGTGGGGGAAAAGAGGAGCCAGCAGAGGTGGTGTCACTCAGTTGTACTAAGGGAGGTAATTGTGATGATGGAGTCTACAATGGTTGTTTCCCCTGGACCAGAGGGAGTGCACGGTAAATGAAAAATAGTTTGTATACTATTGAAGGAAAATTGATAATGGTAAGATGTAAAATGGTAAAAAGACCAAATATTACCTAGATGCGTTAAGATAAACCCAAAAAGCTCTAATCTATCCAATATTATTAGTATACTGATGATAACATTGGAGGAAATAATACTAAAGTACCTTATATGGTATCCAAAATGACAATTAGACAGTAAAACCGAGGCAATTTGCTATATAAAATAGTAATTTAATATAAAAATTAGGATATTTGCTATAAAAGTAGTAATTTTAACATGAGTTAATGCAATAACACTAAAATTAAGGCAATTTGCTATATAAAATAGCAGTTTTCACAAAAATAAGGAAATTGCTACACAAGATAGCAGTTATAATAATCCTTAATGTTCTCCAAGGTACAAAATTAGTAGTTTCAACAAGGTCGACAATAATTTGTCCCAAATAGGGCTAAATAGGTGTTTATAATGGTATAAGGCCCTGCACCGTGCACTCCAGTCCGACATGGTTCTTCGAGTTTGAAGGGGAAAGGGTGGGGTGTCAAAGAGGAAGGGAGGGGGTGCAATGCAGCCAACATTCCCAGGTTACTGGACAGCCTCGTCCTTTCTTGTAGTAAGAAATGCCATAAAATATGATTATATTAAAAAACTGAAAAATGTAAATGGTGGACTAACGTCATACTCTCATAAAAAATGTATTAAAATAAAGAAGACCAGGTCAATGCCATTGGCCTGATTTAGAAAGGGAGGGGTAGAACAATAAACCCATTAAAAACTAAAAAAAAAGGTTGTGTAAAAGCGACACAAATCCAACACAATTATTTGATTACATCAGGTTTGTGCAGAGATTACACATTTTTAAAAGAAAACAGTCACAAGACTGTATAATTAGGTGGGTGTTGGCTGCTCTCCTTCCCCCAATGACCTAGATTTTGTCAGTTATTTGACAATCTAGTAAGTATTTGGCGAGGGCAGAGAAGACCGGGCCCCCAGCTGCTCCCTTGGGGTCTAGCACGTTGGTAAGGTTAAAAACTAGTCCATGGGAGTGCAATGCAGCTTCGAGGTGGTCCCTCTGCGCCTTATGGTTAGGACAGTGTAGCAGCATGTGGGGCGCAGTGAGAGGTTCCTGGCACCTAGGACATGCAGGGTCTATACCGAGGACATACTTTCCTGCGCCACCGGGTAATAGGGTGGTTCCCATCCTCAGGCGCGTGATGGCTCTGTCAAGCGCAATGCTTGCTGAGTATCTGTCAGGCGGCCTGAGGGTTTTCGCAGGTCTAGTAAAAGTATGTCGACGGGAAGACAAATTGTCGGTCCGGATATTCCACTCGCCCAAAACAAATTTCTTTGTCAGGGAGTAGATCTCAGAAGGTGCCAGGGGTTCCCCAACATCTACGGCCCCCCTCATGAGGCCCTCTTTGGCCCCCCTGTCGGCCTGTTCATTCCCACTGATGTTGACATGTGCTGGACACCATACTAATGTGACCTTTAAAGATTTATCTAGGCACTGTTGATGAAGTTCCAAAATGCTAGCTAAAATATCAGGCCTAGATCTGCTATTTCTGTTTTTTATGGACTCAAGAGATGACATTGAGTCTGATAAAATAGCAGTTTTAGTAGGTTTATTGACCAATATCCAGCACAGGGAGAATTTAATTGCCAAAAGTTCTGCTGTAAAAATAGAGAGATTGTTGCTGAGCCTGTGCGTTTTACTAATGTTTTTTGAAGGGATTACATAAGAGTTGGCTACCAAACCAGAGTTAGGGCATTTGGAGCCGTCAGTGTAGATTTTTAGATGCTCAGCATACATATTATCTATAAGAGAGAGAGCTTCTGACTTGATGAGTTGTGGCAAGTCAGTTTTCGTAATTTTATTAGAGAGTGATAGGTCAACATCAATGGGTCCAAGCGTCCAGGGGGGGACCTTGGAGGGCCTCAGGTCTGCTACATGTACCTTGTCGAGACCGGCCTCCTCAACCAGGGTCCTAATACTCGCATAAATATGAAACGCACAGGCTATGATTTATACCCAGATTCAGCCGTAACATTTTTTAATTAAAAAAAAACTGTCGGACAGCTTTGGCCATTTGAGAAGCCAATCAAAAATGAGTGATTGGTTAAGCATATTTATCTTGACATTTAGTGTAAATCTTGACAGGTAACGGCTTGCTTAAGACTCGAACAAAAAGGTGCTAAAAAGCTTTGCCAAATCGCTTTGTTAATTTTCTTTGAAGTACAAACTAATGACAAGGTAAAATCACACAGTTATTGACACCAATTATCTACGTTTATCAACTGTACAACAGACAAATAATTACAGTCATGGTGCCCTATTGTTGTACAGGCATTAATTTTCTATCTATCTATATCTATCTATACTGTCTATACTGCACGAAAAAAATCTTCACAATAACGATACTATTATTACATTCTATGGAAGCATATTTGTGCCACTACTTACCAGATGTAATAACGTGAAAATAATGGCGGATTTCGCGAAAAAAACACGTTTTTCTCGATAACAGATAAATGTTCACGAAAAGAAAATAAATTATGTTAACACGAATTTTTCCCTGTTAGTGCTCTAAACTGCCACCACATAAAGATAAATTAAAGTTTTTACGAAAATAAATCACTTATCTCCAAAACAGATAACTTTTCATGAAACCTTACTTTTCGTGAAAACTTTTCACGAAACCTTAAAAAATTCGCGAAAATTGCCAGATCTAAAAATAGATGCACTTCAGAGCCTTTAACGTGAATACCTAACGTGGTGTTCTACGCGTGGTTTGTTAGTATGTTTTAATTAACTTATACAAAATAGATCTATTAATTGTATAATATAGTGATATTAATTGTTATTAAACATGTTTGAAATGTGTTTGTTCTACACTTCTTTTATAAATATAATTTGGGAAGGCACGTATTCATAAAAATCAATGTTTTCATTGGTAAACTTATATTTTTTGTTACAGCTGTCCCAGAGCTTTTTTTTTTACTTTTTGCTGTGTCTGAGGCACTTTATAAAACCTTGTTAGACCTAAATTATTTAACATGAAGTGTTAAAAGTGTTAGTATGGTCTTTTGTGAGTGTTTTTGTTTTTTTCTTTTCAGAGTATTACCTATCCTAGAATTCCAACATGCCAGATTTTCAGAGATAGATATTGCGATACCTTTTTAGACTGTGAGCACATGCTGTGCTACGTTTGCAGCTGCAAAGAAAGGGGTTCGATATGCCCCATTTGCAAGTGTCAGTACAACATGTCAAAAAACGGTTTTACTTAATAAAACTATATTTCTTGGACTGATTTATGGCGAGGGAGTAGTTGGGTACGATTGATTAACCAATGAAAACCCAGCTGGTTTTTTTTATACAGCAGTAACCAAGCTCATACTATGTACTATGTAGTTTTAATCAATATTTAATGAAAAGTATTAAGAAATACCCAAGGAGGGTGACACTCATGATATTATGATGTTTTTTCATTATTTTGGAAATTAGGTTTTACACACTTAAGCACAAAGTATTTCTTCTTTTGATTTTCTTGCTGTCCTGTTGGTAAATAGTTTTACATAGACTTATTTAGCGCCATCTTGGCCTTGTATATTTGACTTGAGGGTTTTAAACATGAGATGTCAGCATATATGTTCATGTATACTTGTGTACTGTTGGATTGTGTTTTATAATTGCTATGTTTTTACAATTCTTATAGAGCACTTAAGGGTATCTTAAGTGTGGGTATTAATTTGTTCAAATTTGGATATTGATTTCAAATTTCTAAATGTCAGATTGACATTACATTGGTAAATATTTGGATATTTTTATATATAACATAGTTTGTTGAAATTTTTCCAGATTTCATTTTTTACACAATGAAAGTGTATATTTTGGCAATAGTGTCAAATGAACAAATTTATGACAATGGAAGTCATTTTTGATAAGGCTGAAAATAATGAATATTGTAAAATTAACTATAAAATACATTTTCAATTCATCCAAACATTGCTTGATAGCTGGTAGAAATATTCCTGCTAATGAAAAGGAAACTGTGTCCCTTTATGTAAAACGGTAATTTTTTTAGAATTTTATTCTTGAGAACAAAGTTAAAACTTAAGTTTTCTGATAAAAAATGTATTCTTTTAGTAACTTTTAATACAATGTTAATGTATACTTTTAGTAACATTTTAATAAAAAAAAAGCAAATACCAATGAACATAAATGTTA
Source organism: Dreissena polymorpha (assembly GCF_020536995.1). Classification (NCBI taxonomy): domain Eukaryota; kingdom Metazoa; phylum Mollusca; class Bivalvia; order Myida; family Dreissenidae; genus Dreissena; species Dreissena polymorpha. The sequence goes on along the minus strand of NC_068370.1, from coordinate 10,956,977 downwards.
TACATTGTCATCTTTGAGATTATTAAATAAAGCTTACTCAGTTTAAAAGGCCTGTCTGTGAAGAGTTTGAAATAGTTCTGTATTACACACATTTTCAAGTTTTTTTCGCATTTTATATCCTTCAGTTTAAGTTGTTATCCCCCCTGATAGGTCAGAGGGGGATATGGGAATCGCGATCGTCCGTCCCTCTGTGTGTCCGTCCCTTTTTTGTCCGGATCATAACTCTGCCATTTATCACTTATCAAATTTCACTCATCCTGCAACGAAGGCTCCCTACTATTAGACGATGTGTCTCGCCGTAAATTAAGATTGCTACCCCCAAGATCAATGTCACACTTATATGTCAAATGTCCATATATGACAATATGATAGTGTTTCGCGTCCAGAGCATAATTTCGTCATTTATCAAGCAAATTTCTTTTAACTTGGCAAAAGTGATCCCCATCATAAGACGATATGTCGCGCTTTACAAACCAGGGGCCCTACCTCCAAGGTCAAGGTCACTCTTATAGGTCAAATATCTATTTATGACAATATGATACAGTTTTTGGTGTCCGAAGCATAACTTTGTCATTTATCAAGCAAATTTTAATTAACTTGGCTCAAATGTTCCCCATTATTTGATGATGAGTGGCACATAACAACCATGTCCCTTTCTTCAAAGTCAAGGTCACACTAATAGGTCAAATATCTATATATGACTATATGATATAATGTTTTGTGTCCGAAACATAACATCTTCATTTATCAAGCAAATTTCATCTAACTTGGCACAAATGTTCCCCATCATTTGCCTATTTGTCGCGCTTAACACCCAGGTTCCTACCCCCAATTTCAAGGTCACACTTATAGGTCAACTGTCCATATATGCCAATATGATAGTGTTTCGCGTCCAGAGCATAATTTCGTCATTTATCAAGCAAATTTCTTTTAACTTGGCAAAAGTGATCCCATCATAAGACGATATGTCGCGCTTTACAAACCAGGGTCCCTACCTCCAAGGTCAAGGTCACTCTTATAGGTCAAATATCTATTTATGACAATATGATACAGTTTTTGGTGTCCGAAGCATAACTTTGTCATTTATCAAGCAAATTTTAATTAACTTGGCTCAAATGTTCCCCATTATTTGATGATGAGTGGCACATAACAACCATGTCCCATTCTTCAAAGTCAAGGTCACACTAATAGGTCAAATGTCTATATATGACTATATGATATAATGTTTTGTGTCCGAAACATAACATCTTCATTTATCAAGCAAATTTCATCTAACTTGGCACAAATGTCCCCATCATTTGCCTATTTGTCGCGCTTAACACCCAGGTTCCTACCCCCAATTTCAAGGTCACACTTATAGGTCAACTGTCCATATATGACAATATGATAAAGTGTTTCGTATCCGGGGCATAACTTCGTCATTTATCAAGCGAATTTCATTTAGCTTGGCACAAATGTCACCCATAATTAAACGATGTGTCACGTTCAACACCCAGGTCATAACCTCCAAGACCAAGGTCACACTTATAGGTCAAATGTCTATATATGACAATATGATACAATTTTTTGTGTCCAAAGCATAACTTCGTCATTTATTAAGCGAATTTTAATTAACGTGGCAAATATGTTACCCATCATTTGACGATGAGTAACGCTTAACACCTAGGTCCGTACCTCCAAGGTCAAAGTCACACTTATAGGTCAAATGTCTATATATGACAATATGATACAAGCTTTTGTGTCCTGAGCCTAACTTCGTCATTTATCAAGCAAATTTCATTTAACTTGGCACACATGTTTCCCATCATTAGATTATATGTTGCTTTTAACACCCAGGTCCTTACCTCCAAGATCAAGGTCACTCTTATAGGTCAAATGTCCATATATGATAATATGGAACAATGTTTCGTGTCTGGAGCATAACTTCGTCATTCTTAAGCGCATTTCATTTAACTTGGTTCTAATTTTTTTTCCCATCATTAGACTATGTGTCGCTCTTAACACCCAGGTCCCTACCTCCAAGGTCAAGGTCACTCTTATAGGTCAAATGTCCATATATGATTATATGGTACAATGTTTCGTGTCTGCAGCATAACTTCGTCATTCTTAAGCGCATTTCATTTAACTTGGTTCTAATTTTTTTTCCTATCATTAGACTATGTATCGCTCTTAACACCCAGGTCCCTACCTCCAAGGTCAAGGTCACTCTTATAGGTCAAATGTCCATATATGATTATATGGTACAATGTTTCGTGTCCGGAGCATAACTTTGTAATTTATTAAGCGCATTTCATTTAACTTGGTACTATTGTTCCCCATCATTAGACAATGTGTCGCGTTAAACACCCAGGTACCTACCTATAATGTCAAGGTCACACTTATAGGTCAAATCTCCATATATGATACAGTTTCATGTTTCATTCGTGTCTGGAGAATAACTTCGCCATCTTTCAAGTGAATTTTATTTAAATCGGCACAAAGGTTCATCATGATTGTCCAGTGTGTCATGCTTAACAGCCAGGTCCCTACCCACAAGGTCAAGGTCACACTAAGACTTATAGGTTAAATCGCTATTTATGGTACAATGTTTCATGTCCTGCCTGCGTCCATAGCACAATTTCGTCCGCGAAGTTCTTGTTTTTTGTGGGTTTTTTTCTTCTTATTTTCTTACCTTTTTGATAACATTGATTTCACATTGATTGCTATGCTGTGATATGACAAAAAGTCTGTCTTATTTTATATAAAAATTTTCTAAAATAAACAGTGTCATTATTAATTTTATTTGCCCTTGCTTGACTTAATCATGTTTATGTGTTTTAGCTCTACTTTTCGACGCATGTTGAGTTATTGTTGTCAGACCATTGTAGTTGAGGACATCAGTCTTGTTTAAGTGTGTGACTGGTGTCCTTTTTTCAACAACTATCAAAGGTTTTCACCTCTAACTTTGAACACTTGCAGCCAGTTGTGTAAACTTTGATAAAAGTTATCATTGGTTATCTTTTTCAATATCTCTGGTGTTTGGATAATTTAATTTGGATTCCAGTTGTATAAAAAGATTCACGAGACCATTACATGCTTTGGATATTGTTTTGTTGTTGATAAAGTTAACCAAGGTCTTAACCAATTTGGACAAATTTAAGCAGTGCGCAAAGATAACCGGCGGATAAGATATCCAAGTTTTATACAATGGGCTGTTGTTAACTATCAAAAGGAGAACACCAACTTGCAAGACAGATAATCCAAGAAATATTTTGGCAGAATTATACCCCATTTTCAACGTATATTTGTTCACTTAGATTTTCATTTTATAATAATAATCTAGCACTGCCCTGAGAAAAGTCGAGTGTGTGGATGTCGAACGGTTCTTGTTTAAATATCAGCTTGATTACCATCAAACAAATTCAACTAATACAGCCACCTCTTACTTACCTTTTCACTTTCGCATACTCTGTGTAGTTGTACCTTAACAAATAGTTAGTTGTACATAACTATTGATGTATTTATCCATGTTTACTGGTGTGTTTGAGGTATGTTACTCAAAGGTCAAGGTCACATGTAGACTACTGCATAATAAAAATTAGTTTGGATATGAAACACTCTTATTGTATGGCATAAAACTGCTATTCTCACCCACATTGGCGGAACAATGCAAGACGAGAAGTGCCTTATGACAACCCCTGCATTCAAGGGAACACGAGAAAATGACACCTGACAGCCCTCTGACACGACTGCAAGAAACAATGATATCAAATTTGACAGTCGTAATGAGTCAGTTTCTCTCGTTTATCTTTAGTCTTTACAGAACCGTCTCAAGGCTCACCTTGTGACGCATTGTTCATACCGTATGCCCAAAAAATTTATAACTATTTGACAGTATAAGGGCGATTACCACACATGGGCAGAACAGAAGCATTCCATCGTTCATATGACATTTGAAAGTGTTACGCAAACAGTGCAGTGATCCAGAAATTATATTTCCAGACACTCTACGCTTCGTGTAACAGTACTTCCCCCGTGACGGTATTGATTCCATATACACCGTAACCTGGTTTGTGTTTTATTTTTATTTCAGGGTGTTCATAACAAATAAAGCTAGCATTTTGGCCACATATTAAAATGATATTTTAAAGCGAAACTGAAAAATACATGTATTGTTTTATTGACACACAATCATACATGGCAATAACAACGCATACAAAGCCAACAGCTTGTTTAAAACTAGTACTTGCTCTGCTTTCAGACACAACTATATATATTAATTGACATTTTGTCAACCAATGCACAAGTTAGCCAGCTTGTAAGGAAGTATCATTTAGTTCATTTTTGTTTCATTTCCGTGTTAAACGAGGCGTTCAATGTACATGATTATTGCGGCAAAAAGCTCTGTTCCTTCTTCTCTGTTTCTAGGTGGGTATTGAAGATTCAAATCTCCGACAGCTGCTCTTGCAATTGTCAGGAACTCTTGTGATACACCAAGTTCTGGAGGGCGTTGAGAATACTCCCGTTCCACATCATTTAATTCCCTTTGGTCAACCAGTGATATTTTACAATCTCTTGCGCCATGTACTTCTGGCTGAAAGAACAACACCTCAGGTTTTCCTGCATGAAAATGAAATTCGCTTATTTCGACGAACACAATGAGTATTCCAAATATTGCAAACTTCATTCAGGTCTTTACTAATGACAAGAAGAAAACAATATCTAATGCATTCTAAGTGCACACTATCAGATGTGTCCAGTAATCCGAAATCACTCATATCTTTAAAATGGTTCATCCAGACATTTCCACACATTTCTCTAAGACTTCGCCAAAACCTCTCAATTCAGACATTTCTGTTAGATGAAACATAGACGAAGCTTTGGATCCCCTGGTACTGATCTGCGTCTGTCCATCGTAATGCCATTTGCACATCACGGACAATAGAATTTTCTATACCGCGTCACCGTAAACCCGAACTGGAATGCCATCAATTTCCCTAATGTAATCTAAATAAAAGCTAGATATGTACATCGGCAGCACCTTGTGAATCAATGAGTCCTAAAATAAGACGAACCATCTCAAATGTAGCTGCAAGTCCATGATTAATCAGGAGTCTTTGACGCATTTGCCGGTAACCAGCATTTTCACCGGAAGCTGATAACTCAAGCAATATTTCTTGAATAATTTCGTCGAGTCTGTGCTGACTTTGGCCTCTAGTCAGGCGGTAACGTCTCAAGACTCGGAAAATTGATCGTTCGCTTGTTATTGTTCCATGTCGTATGGCCATAACTCCAAGAATTTCACGTATAGAATAACCTCTCTGACGATACAAAACAATAAGCTGTGATGATGACATACCCCGATGATCGGCGTCCTGAATATCGTATGCGGGCATGATCTGGAATTACCATAAAGAAAATTAGAGATCTATTATTCAAATAAAAAATCCAATGGTCTAACAGGTGGCTTTCCAAAGGGGGAAATTGGTACTGTACCGTTTTCGACCTTTGAACTCTAAATGTGACATTGATCTGTATAGACTGTTGCATTAATGAATACAGAAAAATCGCACATCCATTTCTCACCCAGTAATTTCCATTTTTGTGTCTAAAAATAAATATGTAAAAACAGCTTCATGTATTTTCGTCAACAAAGATGCATTTACATAAAAAATAAAACAATAAAAGGAAACTTACTACTTGCTATAGTATGCACGTACACTCCAGTTCTTGGTCTGTAGGATAAAGACAATGTTCACCAATTGAAGAGCATCTATTTTTATATAACTGGCATCTTTCGCGAATTAATATTCAATATTTCATGAAGATATCTGATTTCGAGAAAAGTTATTTGTTTTGCGAAATCTTCCATTATTTTCATGAACATTTTATCTGTATGTGTTGGCAGTTTAGAGCACTAACATGCATAAATTTTTGTTAACATAATATATTTATTTACGTGAAAATTTATCTGTTTTCGCGAAAAGAATTTCTTTTTCGCGAAATCCTCCATTATTTTCATGATATTTTAAGTTGTTAAGTGGTGGCACAAATATGCTTCCATAACATTCTAATCAAGATTTTAATTTTTAAATATCTCCCTTATGTTTGTATTTAGCTTATTTGAATACGTTAATAGGTATTCTTAATTTGGCATTCACCATTTAATAATGTGGATTTAATTCTTTCAAATATGGAAATATTCTTAAACTTGAACTCGTCTTAAGTCGATTGTTTTATATTATTTCTTTAATTGTATAAGTTATCTAAAACTAATATTTAAATTTTCATTTTAATTGGGATGTATATAAGAATACATGTAACTCTATTTTAAATTTTAAAGAACACTATACTGTTTTAAATGAAGAAGCAAATAGTTTACAACATTTGAGAACGAAATTTATATTATGCCGTCATGTTTGTGTTTTTTTATAATTATTGTTGTTGTTTTTATAAATTATGTAAATGGCGTTGATATTTAACAAAATAAATAAAGAAAGAAATCACAAATATCTTTAAAAAAAAAATCGGCGTAAAACCTGACTTAGATACATAGATCTAAAATTTACATGTTTTTAATTTTTTAATTGAAAACAAATGTATAAGCAATGTTGAGTTGATTTTTCACTAAATAATCGCACATCCACTTCATGAAATGTTTGTTGTGTAATGCACGATTATTAAAGTGCATAATGGCGTTCGCAGCTTCACATTTTACTGCGTGATATCACATCATATGTGTCCTCATATGACTTATTAAGATTTTTGTCATCGAAACATATGGTATGTTGATATTTGATGAAGACGCAGTTTTCATTCCAGACATGCGAACATTTGTTTTACAGCATATGCGGCTAGCGTAGCACAAGTCCCGTCGCGGACTTGCACTTCAGGGGCTACACTTTCTGCAATTGTGCAGTCTGTTCGTGGGCTACGATTTCCTCTTTAAAAAGGCACGCAAGGTTTTGTGGTATTTCCATGTTATCCTCCTCAGTATGCATATCCTGACAAGACTAAGCGGACGCGCAGGCTGCACTGGAACTACGCTGGCAGCATATTGCATAAGACACCTCTCCGCATGACGCGGGTCTTTACAAATCTCATTTCGTCTTGTAGATAGAACATCAAACCACGATACTTTCCGATTGAAAATTAAAGTCATACTGTATTATTTATAACAAAATGGCAAAAACTGGGCATAATGAGCATAAAACTCCGCACAGGCTAATCAGGGACGACACTTTCCGCCTACATTGGATTTTTAACGAAAAATGTCATAAGGAAAGTGTCGTTCCTGATTAGCCTGTGCGAACTGCACAGGCTAATCTGGGGCGACACTTAACACATATGCATTATGCCCAGTTTTCTAAAAACGCGACTCTAATTTTCCGATGTTCAAGAAATGCGAAATTATTTTCAGCAGAGCTAAACATGTTTTTACAGCGATTTCACCATTGTCAGTGCCCAGAGATTTTCAGCCTGGGTAAAGCAACAGCGATTACTGCAAGTACTCTCTTCATATATGCTATTTGACAGGCTTTACATAAACAGTGGCATAGTCAAAGTCCAAATTTAACTTGCATTCGTGAACTCAATTAGCATACATAATTCCCTTGCATTTATTCCTATATTTGCATTGGGTGCGTTCGTACACGTTTTTCACGAATAGAACGAGGTTATAACAGTAAGACGGCCATTAATCAAAAGCGTCACCTCTATTTGGAATGCAGTAAACACGAGCAAATACTAAATACAAGGTTGGAACCTGAAGTGTTTGAAAAACACGGATAATTCTACAGTCTGACTAGGCTTTATATGTTATTCAACATATTTTACATAAGTTGTAAAATCGCACAATTCAGTGCGATTCAGCGAAGATTAATTCATCTACAAATATTCGGAACCTTCAAGCATAACCCGTTAGAAACGTCAGGACCGTTATAAGTTTTAGCAAAGGAAGTTGTATTAAGCCAAATACCCGGTATATGTTATTTTTGCATGCGTCACGAGCAAATGTCGTTCCAGTTAATACGCGAGTTGCTGCTTTTACAAAACTCTAAGTGGAATAACACACCCAAAGTTTACTGTCGTTACTAAAACTGAGTGTCACTCCGGTAAGTTGAGATTCTGTTTACCAGCTTTTTACATTATTTGTTTTTGCGAAACTTGATGTCATTCAATTTATTTTGCTGTTTTGATTATGTCAAAAAGCGGAACACCATTTGAAATAAGAATTGTTGTCGTGGTGCATTAGAATCGTCGTACATAGTTAAACAGATTAAATGATTGTGTCATACTTTAGTTTTCTAGACTGTATAACATGAATGATGTTATGTATTTTACCAAATGTATCTGTTGAAGGATTCTCTGACAACATTAATAGTGATTAACGAAACGGTAAAGCAAACATTACTGATGATTAAGAAAAAACCCAGATAAGATCATCAAAATGCATCACTTTGTTCTGTCCGGTTACTTCTATTGCAGAGTAAGAGATTATCTCGATTGCATATCATGCAATGACTTGGATAGTCTTTATGGGGATACTGAAAGTTAAAAACATTTTTTACATTATTTTTACTTTTTTTAATTTAGGTATTTTTTTATAATTAACCCAAACATATACACTATTTTCAAAATGTTAAAAAATGACACTTTTTTATAATATAATAATAAAACCAATAAAATAAAATCCTACCAAATCTGGTAGGATTTTCTTGGGATTGGCAGAGATTGTTTGCGAGAGAAAGGAACGACAACTTTGCGTGGAGATTGAAAAGATGCGTGTCATTATACTGGTGTCTACGTTTAGATTGATTGGCTCGAGTGTATTTTTTACGCTGATCAAATATTTCGAATGGTTTGGTCGAATTTAACATATGCAATCATATCTATATACCGATAAAAAAAACTTATGTATTTTACATGATGTAGGAAAAACAAGAGAAATCATAACATGGTTGCTGCTTATTAATAATATTCTCGTTTGCTGTTTACAATTAACAATTAATGAAATGGGTAAGTGCCTTTGGCATCGGTTCGTTTAACGTGTTGGGGCTGATTGCTTGATCATTTTAGTGCGAAGAGGCCTTTATTACTCTGTCCTTTTCCTTAATTAAAATGGATATACTTTTCGCAAATCATGTACCTCAACAATACTTACATTAGCTGTGCTCATTTTAGTGCTTGATTAAAGAGCAACAACCAACAGGTAGGTTATATCTTGTTATCCCTACGTCATATAACATACTTAAGAGAACCAGAAATATGCGCTGCATTTTAATTGTATCAACGTTTACATGTGGAGGTCGCCTTGAGGTAATGTATATGATGTCCGCCTAGCGACCGCGAGTTTAAGGGTCTAATGCCCAATGTGGGAGCGTTCTTTAGATCTCCCCAAAGAAATCGAGTACTGGTTATATGCCAAGGAAACGGACTCGAGAGCGTTTCAATAAGCATGGGGCTTTCGATACAATCAAATATGTTTGAAAGTAAACGTTTAATTGATTGGCTCGAGCGTATTTTTAACGCTGATTAAAGGTTTACAATCGTTTGTTTGAATTAGAAAATAAGAATCATATCTGTATGCAGATCACGATGAACTTTCAGTTAAATATCAAGTTTATAAACTTAAAAGAATATTTAAGTTGTTAACAAAGTTTTTATCCAATCCCAGCATTGAAATTCTCGACCTAGTAGAAGCTTCAGATTTGTTACATGTATTACCAAATGTATAGATCTAGATTGAAGATACTATTGAATAATATATTGATTTGTATACTCGTATTGATCGCTCTAAATATCCTATTAACAAAGTTAAACGTGGTGTGTGTTTTCAGCTCGATGTCGAGTTTAAAGTAGAATTAACAGTGCGACAAGGAGCAAAGAGACGCTTCACGGAACATATTTGCCGTCTCGCAAACCCGGAGGCTTTCATAAGGAGTTTGTGTCGCCAAGAATTGTTAACAACATATATCGTAAATTCTTAAAGAGTATTTAGACGGTTGCAAAGAACATTATTAAACAAGTATTTACATTGAATGCGTTAGTGGTTCTGTGAATGCGGCTAGCCTTGTATTTTGTATGAGAACTGCTTAATTGTCGGCTATCGTAAATTGGAATTATCTTTCAATGATTACTTTTGCGACATGTGTTTGCTTTCCTTCCGACAGTGAATGAAACACATTAAAAAGTGGGAAAATATGTTGAAAAAGTTCTGAGATGCACGTATACTGACTGGTTTATGAGAGCTCCTGAAATATTGAAAGATGACTTTTATCATTAACATAGAACTGTGTTTATGAAGCTCATATTTAATTGAGGAAATAATTGTTTGATTGCTGATATATGGAAACACGAAGATGGAAATGAAAGCAAGCTATGTTAACTAATTCGATACGTATACATAAATCTATATATTAATAAATGCTAAATATTGATGAAGTGATATACATCGTATAAAAGCTTATATGTATAGCATTTTTACGATACATTTTTTTCAACATGGGAAACAAGCCTGCAAAACCAAAGGGTAAATACCTAGGTAAATTATTAAAAAAATTCCCTAACATGAACTTCGAGGAATTGTTTAATATTTACGAAGATTTCCAGACGCAATCCCGAGGCACGGGTCGCCTAAGCAAGTCAGATTTCATAAAAGTTTACCGAAGAGCTTTCAAAGGAAACAGTGGGGCAAAAACTCTTGCAGAGAATATCTTCCAGTCCTTTGACACTGACAACAGTGGCTATGTCGATTTTGAGGAATTTCTTGTCGGCCTGAGTCTCACAGAAGCAAGTCTTGGTGGATCGGACCGAGAAACAAAGTTTAAGAAACTGAAGTGGGCATTTAATGTTTACGACAAAGACCGAAGTGGGACGATCGACAAACAAGAAATGCGATCAATAGTGCGGGTAAGTTGATACTCGTTTCCATACACATCTATAGATTGCGAGATACAGACAAATATATCGTGAACAAAGAAGTAAAGTAGTTTTGATAATCTGTATCATGAATATGACTCGTTGGTTTGTATAGATTGTGTCAGAATACTTCTGTGTTTAAAAAATACGGACAAACATTTGGTTTAAATCTTTCTGAATGTCGCGTTTAAGGGTGGAAAACCAAGACTCCGCGAAATATAGACATACATATACCATTATCATTGGTTGATAATGGAATGCTCTCAACCAACATCATCAGCATGGATGCCGGCGTCATGGAGTGTTTCGGCCCATTATTCCATGAACACTCTGGTGGCGGTGGGCCCACAGTGGTGATCAATCACTGTATGTCGGTTGATGCTTCCAGCTCTTCTCCTCTCGTTTCTCGCCCTCTAAGCTGCTTGGCTCAGTCTCTGGATAGCCCCTCTTCTGTCACTGCCAGTAGCCCCAAGTGCAGTCATCAGTCTGCATACTGACTGGGGTCAGAAACCTCTTGCACCAACTTCTAACGGGAACAGCCAAGTACGCCAGCCTCGTTGCTTACAGAGATCTTGGAGCTCCGAGTACTTCGCTTTCTTCCTTTCGTAAGCCTCTTCACACCTTGTTTCCTATGGTACTGTCAGCTCGATGACGATGAGCTTCTTCCCTGTCTAGGACCACAGTACGACATCTGGTCGTAGGGTCGTCTGAACCACGTCCGGGAATACAAGTCTCTTTCCCAAATCCACCTCCATCTTCCAGCCAGTTGTGCCATCTAAGATTGACAACTTGTGTGTCTTTTGCGTTTTACTGGTCTGACCCGTCTTCACGAAGGATATGAGCTTATGAGAAGGGTGGTTTCCTCTTTCTTTCTTGCGTTCTCTTTACAGCCAGTAAGCCAGCTCTCTTAGTACTGAGTCATGACTCCATCGGTACCTCCCCTGTGTCATTGCTGTAGAGCAGGATGACAGCACATGTTCTAGTGTGCCGATCCTGTCGCACAGACTGCATTTGGGATCAGTAGTGAGTCCCCATCGGCATAGGTTGGCTGGAGATGGTATAAGGTCATAGACAGCCCTGAGGAGGAACGAAAATCTCAGTTACTCATATTTCCAGACTTCTCCCCAGGTCAATTTCCTGTAAGTGGTGTTTCACGTGGTCCATGTACCCTGCGCTCCCATATCAACTGCCCTATCATTTCTTGCGCTACCCTCCTCTCTTCTGACCTCTGACTGTATCATTTCTCGTCTCTCCTTCTGGTCTAATCTGCTCAACCATACGATCTTGGTTGCGCCGATCCCCTGACGTCTTGCGGTAGTCACTCCGACAATGTCTTTGTGCTTGAGGTTGCTTTCTGCCTGGCTCACAGACTCTGTCGCTGACCACTTTTTGCTAGTACGGGTTTCAATCCCTTCTCCCCGAATACACTCATCCGAAGAATCCCTCAGAGTCAGCACAAGTCTTGTCTTTGCGACTTTGAACTCTTCTATCACTGAAGATAGTGGAAGTTACTGCTTGTTGGTCTTCCCGTAGAATCCTTGTGAAACTTGGCGGTACTCCGAGCCACTTTCTGAGGTGCCTGCTGGTAGTCCTCTCGAGGGCTTCCACTGTCGTAATAGCAACCTCGTATAGCATCAGTGGCCAGAGTAGTCTTGGGAGCAATGCATACTGGTACAACCAGGCTTTGAACTTCCCTTGTAGCCCACAGCGATCAATCTTCTTGAGGCCATTTCTACCTGTTGCTTGAGCTTCTTGGCGTTGTCTCGATCTTGTTGAAATGCGTCAAACCATTTCCCAAGGCACTTTATTGGGCTTTTCACTATGGATGGGATCTCCTCATTCAGTACGTGGAGCTTGACTCTTTCCGTTGCCTGTCCCTTCTTAATGACGAGGACTCTGGATTTGACTGCCTTGAACTTCATTCTTCCCCATGAAGCGACGTCTGTCAGGGCTGTTAGCATCCACCTAGCTTGGACATGCGTTGTAGTAGACAATGTGAGGTCGTCCATAAAACCTCTGCTAGATGGGAGATATATTCCCGATTCCGTCTTTGGACCTCTCGTCTCGCGTTGAGCCGCGTTTATTAGAAGGTTCATCCCCATAATGAAAGGAACCACGGAAACAGTTCATCCTGTCACGATTCCCTTTTCCAGCTTCTGCCATCTAGTTAGTTGGTCACCTACAGCAAACCGTAGCCGGATGCCATCCATGTAGCTGGTGATGATCTTCTGTACGTGGCAATCTACATGATAGTGCTGGAGGGCTGTGCAGATCAGCTGGTGTGGAATGGATCCATACGCGTTGGCTAAGTAAAGCCAGACAATGGTAAGGTCCTTCCTGCCTTCTTTCGCCTCACGGATGAGCTGTGTGATTGCGCTGGTGTGCTCCACACAGCCGGAGAAACCAGGAATTCCCCCGTTCTAAACTGAAGTGCCAATGTACTTGTTTCCAGTCAAGAAAGATGTCAGACGCCTCGCAAGGATAGCAAAGGATATTTTTCCCTCGACGTTGAGCAGCGAGATCGTTCGGAACTGGTTGACTGTCTTGGAGTTCTCCTCTTTTGGTATAAATACTACCTCTGCTACCTTCCACAATAGCTTTAGAAGAAATGGGCACATCTTGTATACTTTGTACGGGATGGCGTTGGGTCCGGGCGCTGAAGCGCTTCCTGCTTTCCTGATGGTATCCTTGATTCCCCCCAGCGTTGGTTCCGAAACATCTAACGGCATTCATTGGTTCCTTAGCTGGGTCTATTCGTTCACAATCCCTTAGCGGTTCTTTTCTGGGGTGAGAGTGTGTAGAATGGAGATATCTTTCAACCTCTTCAAGTGGTGCTTCTAACTTCCCTGACTGTTCTTTGTCGAGTAAGGATCTTGCAAACTTGTATGGGTTGGCTGTGAATGCTGCTCTCTTCTTTGCCATTTCCCTGGCTTTCCTTCTTTGTGTTTTCGGCTTCCCGTAGTGACATCAGCTCTGACCGTAGTGTTTGCCGGAGTTGCGTAATTCCGGTAATTTCCGTAGGTGAACTGGTACGGTATCCTGAGGTAAGCTGTCTGAGTTCGAGTCTCAGATTCTACCGTCTGTTAGGTTTTGGAGGTTCTTTTCGTGCTATTCCCTATTCAAGTCCAAACCTCTCCCTCCCTATCGAGTAGATAAGGGTGGTGAGGGTGGTGTGTTTCCGATCCACTGGTCCTTGCAAGGATGTTTCGAGGATGATGTCGAGATCCTCGTCGAGTTGTTTCCATGACTTCTTGTCGGACGCCATGGGCCACTTGATCCTTTCTTGATCCTTTCTTTTCTGGTTCTGGTGGCAGTGTCTTGCATTGGTCTATCCGGAACAGTCGCATGGTCTGCGTCTTGGATTCCTTGTGTCTGAAGTAGCTCAATGAGGAGATCGTCTTCCACTTCTGGTTCCCGGAAGACATCATGTGCTGTCTCATTGACGGAGACTTTCCCAGTACTTGTGGGTTGAATCCAGACTGGGGTACTCCTGAGTCTCACTAGCCACACCAGCTAAGCGCTTTCATATAAAACAAATATACGTCTTTCAATTGTTTAAGTTATTAAAAATATTATCTTGATTTTGTTCGATGGTATTTTCCGCAAACATATGTTATAAATACAAAACCTAATTAGCGCTTATTTGCTTTCTAGAGAGAACGTAAGTTGGTCTTTCAAAGCGTTTTCTCCGGGAAAAAATATTTCTAATTCACATTTTTATTTGACATCACTTCGACTTTTTGAAGGATCACGTTCGTCTCCTTTTGGTCGGACTAAATAAAATCACAAAATCGTTAACATTACAATTTTCAACATTTGCTTTTCAGAAACGGAATGTCTTTGCTTTTTCTTGTGTTGAAAACGTGTACCATGATTTTTTGTTTAAACACACTTTTGAAAGGAAATACACATGTATGTATGTCCATGTATGTTAACCGTATAATCATCATCGATTTTTTCTGACTATTATTGTCGGAATAGGGTTGAGCACCCGCTTACCATAATCAGGGTTCAGAATCACTATCAGAATAACTATTTAAAAAAATGTAACACGGTTATGCTTCACTCAACGTGAAATTTTGTCACAGACGTATTCAAGGATTTACTCCAGCACTTAACATATCGGCACAAACGGCAAGAAAATCTGCCTTTTATGTACTAAAGATTTTTGCGAATGGTTTTCATTAACTTGAGATATTTGCAAAAATAAGGTTCTTAACGGTGTGTTTACATTCTGTCCAGCCCATATGTCACCTGAAAACCCCGTTGATCAAGCATCCTGATAATGCTAAGTCGTTTTTTTTACTTAAGGCTGTGGCAGAACTCGCTCCCAACGACTCGTTTCTAGGCGAAGACTCAGCAGATGACTTTGCAGATCGATTATTCGAGCATGTGGATGCGAACGGAGACGGAAATATTACATTTGAAGAGTTCCGAAGGGCAGCTGAAATCAACGAAACCTTGATAGATTTATTGCTCCCAGCGCCAGAAGTTTGATTAACAGCGTGGAATATTTCTAACTTTCGCTAAATTTAGTACTAATGTGTATGTTTTAGTTACATTTCACGAAATAATTGAGTCACGTAAGTTTAATTTATCCAAATAAATCAACAACTATTACTTGTGGAAGTGTTTAACAGTTTAGACACGTGGTCTTGTTTTATCTTTTGGAAGTATTGATAAGTTAAAAATTGGTGTCAACTACTTAATAACTGAAATAAGATTAAATGAGAGAATAAAGTGAAACATTTCTCTTAGGTGGGTTACATTCCACTAGAAAACAGACGAAAAAAGGTGCATAAACAAGCGTTTTTGTTTTTAGTTAATTTCTTTCTTGCATACCGCATACGTTTTTATTGCTGAAATCAATTCAGCTTAGAATTCTATTTGAGAGAAGTTGTGATTTGAGGGTCTCTATGTGCAAGATGTTGCATTTATGTTTTGTTAAAGTTGTGACTTTTACATTAAATTACATATGGGTTGGGTTTAGTATAATATCAACGATTGTCAGGTTTGTTTAGGAAACGGTTCAATTGCTTAACATCATACCAGAGAATATGGTAACAAAAAAGTATGATGATTGCTTTTATAAATAATAATATTCATTCAGTCACATAGACATTGATTATTTTATGACAAATACAAAATTTGAAGAAGAAACTCAACACCCGCTATTCATATATTCTTATTAATAATATAACAAAAATACTGCTACATGCCCATATATAGGACATGGTTCATGCGTTATGATTAAAATACACGTATGTTATATAGTTTTTCTTGTTCCTGTTACATCGTTGGTTTGTATGCGCTTGGGCTGAATCAAAAACCAAGTGCGTATGTATGTTGCAATTCGTGTCACCTCCCATGCAATTTTCTGGTCTGGCCTTTCAATACCAGTTAAAATACATACCTTTTGCACCTTTTTAAAATTATACCCAAAGAACGATGTCAGGAATGTAGACACTTTAAATAAAATATCAAACGTAAGTGGTAACACCAATCCCTTTCTGTTTCATATTGATTTTGTTAACGATTTGTTAAATTGCTTAATTTATAGCACTGATCGGAACTTTGTTATTGTTAAAGCAGAGATAGGTACTCGCGTTTACTGATAATTGTGAAGTTACACTTTCGTAACATGTGATCAGTATTGAATTCCATAAGTTGTTAAATAAAGTTTCAATACATAAAAAGGTCTAGGACACATTATTTTTAGATTACAACGTTTAGAATCTATTTAACAATCAATGCTATAAACGATAACATCAAAAACAACAAAGACGAATCTACTAGAGAGCAAGAAGTCAAGTTTGAATTATGTATTATATACAATTAATCATAATAATATTTATACAGGTTTCTTTGACTAAATGCTTTATGTACATACATAGCTAAGTTTCTGTTGGTACTTATATTATCCGATTGCATTAATTCAATAAATTTGATCATGTTTGGTCTTTTCCAGTATTATTTATTTATATACAATTTCCTAATATCATCATATAAAGAACATTCTAATAAAAAATTCTATTCATCCTCAAGAACATTGCAATGTTGACATTTTCTATCTTGAAATGGTATGGCTTCAGGTTTGTGCCATCTGCCTGATTCTACTTCTAATCTATGGGATGAAACCCTTAATCTACAAATATCAGATCTAAACTTAGTTATGCTAACATTTTGTAAGTAAGGTTGCAATTCAAATTTGCAAAACTGCCTGTAACTTATTGATCTTGAGGAATTATTAAGTTCTGACATCCAATTTTGGATAAATATATCATTCAATCTAGACTTAACCAAGAATAAAAAACATTTTTCATCACCTACACTTTGGTTCAGCCATGCATATTGAAAGCCTAAGGTTTGCAACAGATTACATACAGATTTTGCCCAAGAATGTTTATTTGGTTTATTTATTAAATTCTCACACATGTTGCTATAAATACACTTTACATACTTATGATTTTCTAACTGTTCAATTTTCAACCAATACCGTATTACATTTATGGCTCTTTTAGTTATCAAGGATGTTCTTCCAAGTTCCCCATATACAAAATTATTTAGTGTTTGAATTTTCACGTCAAGTAGTTTTTTTGCAAAAATGTAGGTGAACTCGTTCAAGAGCAATTGATTCGGTTAAGCCCCATATTTCTGACCCATAATTTAATATTGGTAAAACAAGCTGATCAAACAACTCTAATTTGGTAAGTATTGAAATTGTTGGATAATTTATTAAATGTGTTAAGCTTAAATACAGCCTTTGAGGCTTGACCTGCAAGCGTTTCAAAGGTATTTGCAAAAGATCCTCCTGTAGTGAATACAATTCCTAAGTATGTAAATGATTTAACAATTTCTAATGCTTGGTCTTTGTAAAAAAATAAATATCCCTCCTGAGTTGTCCCCCTTTTTAAAAAACCATAACCTTTGTTTTATTTGTGTTAACACATAATTTCCACCTATCACAATATTCCTCTAACAAAGACAAACCTTTAATTAATTCTTGCTCAGTTTCTGCCATAATTACAATGTCATCTGCATATAACAACAAAAATAATTTTAGCATACCAATATCTACTCCTTTTAACATATAATGTTCTTCTAGGTCGTTCAAATAAATAGAAAATAGGAAAGGTGATAATGATTCTCATTGTCTTACTCCTAAAAAACAGGAAAAATCTTCATTACTTATTGTATTACCTAATTTTATTCTTGATTTACATTTGTGTACATAGATTTTATGATATCAATAAAAAGAAGTGAAACTCCAGCTGCTGGAGCAGTATTGAATTATCATTATAAACAATTAGTTGGTCCTTTATTTAAGGCAAGTGACCGATTGCCCAAACAGTACAAAACAGCACAATACAGAACAATACAAACCAACATAAACACAAAATATGAATAAAGCTGGGGTCACCGCCTTGGAACGGTCAATGCAAAGCATTGGGGGTTTAAACCGGTTATAGAGCGCTCAACCTCACACTTGGCCAAGCAATATTCATAATACATTTAAGTGTAAATAAAATTTAACGTCATAGCATTGTAACTCAAATTAAACAATAATAAAAGAGAATTAAAACGCATTCAATTTAATTACAATTTAATTACTCAATGGTATTGAAGATACCAGAGCAACAGAGTTACAACTTTTTGACGAACGATAAAATGAAACTACAAACAAGTGTCAACTACATTCCTTCTTTATAGAAAAAGATTTTAGAATATAGCGTCATTAATTTAATATTTCAGATAATCATCGCGCAAATACAGGAAGAAGCAGCAATAATGGGTGTAAAAAATCCATAAGCATTTTTCCTCTAACGCCTAGCTTCAACAGTTTATACCATCTGATATCCCTCACCAAATAATCGAACGCTTTGGTGTAATCAACAAATACGGCGTACAATCTTTTTTGTTCATTTAATAAATTATTAATTACACCGTGTAACACAAAAATGTTATTAACAGTTCCCATATTTTGCCTGAATCCTGACTGTGCCTCTATGTAGACATGATATTGTTCAGCCCAATTGTTAAGTCTATTGTTAATGACTTTAGTAAATAATTTCCCAAAAGTACTTAATAATGTTATCCCTCTGTACTTATTTACATCCTGTTTATCACCTTTTTTATGTAATGGAACAATAAACCCCTCACACCACACTTCAGGAAAATGTCCATATTCAAAGAATTTATTAAACAAACTACAAACGACTTTTAAGAAACTTTCATAACTAATTCCAAATTTAAAAAACTCATAAAGCAGATAATCAGGGCCATCTGATTTACCATTATGAATTTGCCTACAGGCACTTATAATTTCTTGATCAGTAAATGCAACGTTTAACTCACTAAACATTATATTTAATTTTCCATTTAAGTACCGGTCCTGATAAAAACAAAACATCTTCATCAGCTTGATAAAATCTAGAGTTAGGGTCATTAATTGATTTAAAATAGTTCAAAAACTCCCTACTACTTATATCTTGCTTATTATCTTTGCATGTATTATTCTTTAACATTTTCCAGTAAAGTTTTGCATTTTTAAGTCTTGCATTTTCTTATTTTGTAGTTTGATTTTTATCAAAATCATATTTCTTTTTCCTAATTGTGCTTTTATAAAGGCTCCTAGATTCTACCATGCTTTGTCTATTTTCCTTTGAGGGAGAATGTCTGAACATATTAAGATTCATATAATAACATTTTTTTTAATACTTACATTCATTATCAACATAGGCAGCATTAAAAATTTTGTTTTTATCAACAAACTTTGTATTGTCAACAAGCTTTTTTTTAAATGGTGAACTAATATTTTCAATTACATCACAAACTTAGGATAAATAAATATCCAATGAATCACTGTTTTGGGTTTGATCTATACAGCCACTAATAGTCCCAAAGGTTTTTATTACATCTTCACAATTAAACGAATTAATATAATCCATTTTCTTTTCATTATCCCATTTATTAGTGTATGGTAGCTTTTTGGTATCATTTTCCATATGGCTATTACTATTGGGATATTTCTCTATCTCAGTTTTACATTCAATACTAAATTTTAGTACACAGTGATCTGATAAAATGTTAGGATCTAACACTTCAAACTTATGAATCTATGGAAACATATTACTTTAACAGAGAACAAGATCAATAGTGCTACAACCTTGTGAACTTATAAATGTGTGTTTTCCTATATTTCTATATAAATATATCTGGTGGTTACAAGATAGAAATCCGTCTTTTTTTGCGCTTTAAAACTTAAAAATAATCGCGTTTGTCAAAATAGACGTATACGTATAGAAATCCTACTTTCGGTTTTAAATTAAAAAAAAAAAATACTTGCTCTCTATGCAATAGATTTAATGACAATTTTGCACACTTTCAAATTGCATCTATTTGTATAGACAATCCGAGAAATCGATACCTCCCGGACTACCCGCCCCTGAATACTCTCGCGCGCCTCCAAAACGGTACTGAAGAAATAAACATGGACCTATATATGTGTGTATAGGTCCCTACGCAAAACAAGGAAGCGAAACGGGTTTATCAAATATATTTGAGGATTTAAAGTGTTTCTGTTATCGATCTGACAACCAGATAATAGTTTCGTGTTTAACATGTATTTCATTTCAAGGCGTGTGGCTTTCAAGGCGTGTGGCTTTAAATGGTGTGTTGTTTTACAGATCATGATAAGGATAGTGCTGCAACCTTGTGAACTTATAAATGTGTGTTTTCCTATATTTCTATCTAGATATATCTGGTGGTTACAAGATAGAAATCCGTCTTTTTGCGCTTTTAAGCTTAAAATTAATCGCGTTTGTCAAAATAGACGTATACGTATAGAAATCCTACTTTCGGTTTTAAATTTAAAAAAAAAATACTTGCTCTTTATGCCATAGATTTAATGACAATTTTGCACACTTTCAAATTGCATCTATATGTATTGATTAACATGTATTTCATTTCAAGGCTTGTGGCTTTAAATGGTGTGTTGTTTTACAGATCATGATAATAGTAGTATCTAAAGTGGGACAATAAAATACCTAACGGTACACTCGCTTACAGTCTTGCAAACCCGGAGGTTTCCGAAAAAATAGTTATGGACTAGCTGTGTTCAACTCGATCTCACAAATGCCGAAAGATTATTGAATTCCTTGCAAAGTATGAGAAAGTAAATTTGGATTTTGTTTAACCAGTGCGTTTGTGAAAACGTTTACACTTGCTTATTCAAAAAAAAAAAACAGTTGCGACAAACTATCGCAATTTGCAATCACTTAAGTATAATTATTGAATTATATTTAAGGGATTGTATTGCCTCAAGAGTGACTTGAATAGTTTAAATTAAAGGCATATTGGGAAAATAACTTTTGATACAAATAATAATAAGGCCGCTTTACAAAAGAATCGGTAACCGATAAAGTAATCGGTTTATTATCGATTTATCAAAATTGCAATGTGTGCAAATACAAGTTTTCATGCTCATACTTATTGGATGTTACGATTGTATGCGTCATATGCGTTTATGGTGTCAGGCAAAAACAACGGTGAGCATAAACATTGCTACATGAACTGGTTTAATTAATATATTTCGCCTTTTTATTGTTGAGAATTTTGTTAAAACAAACTTTGAAAAAGCTTATTTAGGCGAAATATATCAGAAAAGAGTGGAATTTGTTCTGTGTAAATTTATATTTATCCCTACTGGATACAAAACTGAGTGACATTTAAATAGATTGTGAAAACTAACTAAATACTGGGGATATTTTAAGCAAAAGATTGGTTTAACAACTTCTTCCAAGCATGGGAAATAGGGCTTCCAAATCAAAGGGCAGATACCTAAATGAATTAATAAAAAAGTTCCCAACATGAATTTCGAGGAAGTGCTAAATACTTACGACGAATTCCAAGCGCAGTCGCGAGGCAGTGGTCGCCTCAAGCAGAAGGATTTTATTGAAGTATACAAAAGAGCCTTCCAGGGGAACAAAGGGGCCACAGCTCTGGCCGAGAGAATCTTTCAGTCGTTTGACACGGACAACAGTGGTTATATCGATTTTGAGGAATATCTAGTCGGTATGAGCCTCACAGAAGCAAGTCTTGGTGATTCGGACAGAGAAACAAAGTTAAAGAAACTGAAATGGGCATTTAATGTCTACGACAAAGACCGAAGTGGGACGATCGACAAACACGAAATGCGTTCAATAGTGCGGGTAAGTTGGTACAGCTATACAAACACAGCAATTCGATGCGGGGCTTAGTAAACGGTATCTTAAACAAAAAAGTACACTAATGTTGATAATTTTTGTTAATTATGACTCGTTGGTCTGTATAGTTTATTGTTCACATTTTGGGAGAATCATTGAGTGTTTCAAGGTAACGTGCACACATTCGATTAAAACCTTAATGAATGTCGCGCTTACATGTAAGAGTGGAAACGTGGAATCTCAAGATCACTCAGCGAAATAAAAACAAAATCAATAAAAATCAATTTTCGTTATTACGAATAGAATCTTTATTGTGTTTGATGATGTTTGGCGCATACATATACTCTAAAAACGAAACTTATTAGCGCATAACTGTTTTATAGAGAGAATGTTAGTTGGTCTTTCAAATCAGTTTCTGCCGAAGCAAAACTGGTTATACTCTATAGTAACTTTATGGTATAGCATTTTGACTTTTTGAAGAATCATATTATTCTCATTTTTGATAAGACAAATAAAAATACGTCAAAATAATATTATAAACTGTTACATTTTATAAACGAAACGTGTTTTCGTTTCTGGAATGTAGAGTGAAACATGAGTATGTTTATTTGTTTATCCCAACATCTTTTTGAGTGGCGATATTTATTGCTTTATATGTTTACCATATACCGGTCATAATCATCGATGTTTTTTCTGAGCATTATTGACGGAATTCCTGTTTTGGTTAAGCAATCGCATACCACAATTCTAAGTCAGGATTTTCACCGTTTAAGGTTGTGGCAGAGCTCGCTCCGGACGTTTCGTTTCTAGGAAACGGCTCAGCAGAAGACTTTGCAGATCGCTTATTCAATCAAGTGGACGCGAACGGAGATGGAGATATTACATTTGAAGAGTTCCGAAGGGCAGCTGAAATCAACGAAACCTTGATAGATTTACTACTCCCAGCGCCAGCCGTTTGATTTAAAGTGTAACTTTACCTTTTCTCCGCCATATTTAGTGCTATTGCGTTATTTTTGCATATATTTCAGTAAGCCTTTAGTTTAAACCTATTTATTTTTTAGCTCGATTGCATAGAAAGTAATTCCTACTTATTTGAAATGCTCTCGAGTCCGTTTCCTGGGCCTAGAACCAGTACTTGGTGTCTATATGGGAGATCGAAAGAACGCTCCCACAGCGGGGATCGAACCCGTGACCTCCCGGTCGCTAGGCGGACACCATATCCATTACACCACAGCGACCTTAAAGCCAGTAAGCCAGTAAGCATCTTTTACCAAAATATACGTGCAAATATAACTTTAGTGCATGTTATGCAGTAGACCCACTTGGTATTGTTTTATCTTTCGGGAGTTTCGATAGGGTAAGATTTGGTTTTCACTACTTAATAACTAAAAGTGATTTATATGAGGCTATAAAAACATTGCGCTGTGGCGGCTAACGCTCTAATACAAAACGGACGAAAAGAGCGAAAACATAAGGTGCAAAAACAGTCGATTTTTTTTTATCAAGTTCTTTCTTGCATACCACATGAAATACATCTGTATTTCTTAAATCAATTCGGCGTAGACTTGTATTTAAGAAAAAGTCTGGTTATGAGTGTTTCTATGTTAGAGATTGCATTTATATTTCGTTCAGGTTGTGACTTTTCATTAAATTATAAAGTGATTTGGCTTTATTATGTTTTCAACGATTGCCAGGTTTTGTTCTTGCGACTGGTCACTTGTTTTAAATGATATTATAGTAAATGGTTGTACCAATTGTTCGTGTGCTTATTGATTATGTCAATGATAATAGGATTGATGCAGTAGAACCTATATACATTTTTTTATTAAAAGGTTATTTTCCAAGAGACCGATCAACATCGTCTATTCATATATTCGTATAGATTATATTACAGGAGTACTTCTACATACCTTGTTAGATAACATGTTACATTAGCTATGAAAAATTCGCCTACGTTTAATGCTTTTTTTGCTTTATTGTTAAATCATTTGGTCGTATGCGCTTGTACTGACCCAAAGCCTAACGTGTTACAATTGCAAGTCGTGCCAATTACCATTCAATATGCGGGTTTGCGCTTCCAATATAAAGTGAAATTCAGACATTATGCACCTTTTGAAACATTAACTCCAAAATACTACGTTCGGAATGTAAACACTCCAAATAAAATAATCAATTGTAAGTGGTAACATGAATCTTTCTCTATTTCATTGTGAACTTGTTTAACAGTGCGTTAAATTGTGTAATTGAAAGCGATTATCAAAGCTTTTAATTTAGTTTTAAATTGTTTGTTAAATTAGACATTCGTTGCGCATACTGATAATTTTGACGTTACTGTTTAAGAACGTGATCTTAAACATTAAATATTTAAAAGAATTTCATTTAAAATGTTGAGCAATCGGCATTCAACAGCGACACATTGAAACCTTTGTTTATATAACCAATGCTAGACTGGAGACATAGAAAAAGATGAAAAGAAGCATTTAACAGCAATACCGCGTATTTGTATAGTGATAGCATTAAAAATCAATGTGATAAACTTAAATGGTGCGTCGCATTACAGATCGCATCCGAGATAATACTAGAAGCACTATTTAACGTGGGACAATGAACAAAAAGGAACCTTACTTAACACTTGTTTACAGTTTTGCAAACCCGGAAGATTTCTATATTAATTTCATGGAGAAGAATTGTTTACAAAAGATATCATAAATGCTTTGAGAAGATTGAATTCCTTATAAAGTATGCGTTACAATATTTTCATTGTGTTTAGTCAGTGCATTCATGAATGCGATTAGACGATTAGACTTACTGTCAGAAAAATACTCAAATAAGTGATTAATTGCTTCACAGTTTGTTTGAGTATCGAACTTAAAAGCATAAACATTTTAACGGGGGAATAACAATATTGAAAACGTTAATATATTATTATTTTCGAAACTGTGTGATTAATAAAATCATTATCAAATACAAGTGATATCTAAACAAAATGTGTGTTTATGCTTATACTAATGAGAAGTTACGGCTGTATGCGTAATTGTAATTCTTGAACTGGTTTACTACATTTAATCATAAGTTAAATTGAATTTGAATAAAATACCTTCAATTAGATGATGAAAAACAACTAAATGCTCGTGATATTCTAAGCTTTGGATTGATTCAGAGACTTTTTCAAACATGGGAAACAAGCCTGCAAAACCAAAGGGTAGATACCTAAGTGAATTATTAAGACAATTCCCTAACATGAACTTCGATGAATTGTTTAAATTTTACGAAGATTTCCAGGCGCATTCCCGAGGCAGGGGTCGCTTACGCAAGTCAGATTTCATAAAAGTTTACCGAAGAGCTTTCAGGGGAAACAGAGGTGCAACAACTCTTGCAGAGAATATCTTTCAGTCGTTTGACACGGACAACAGTGGTTATGTCGATTTTGTGGAATTTCTAGTCGGTCTGAGTCTCACAGAAGCAAGTCTTGGTGGATCGGACAGAGAAACAAAGTTTAAGAAACTGAAGTGGGCATTTAATGTTTACGACAAAGACCGAAGTGGGACGATCGACAAACAAGAAATGCGATCAATAGTGCGCGTAAGTTTATACCGCTATACATACCAAGCTATAGAGTGCGATGCACAGTCAATCTTGTACAAAGAAATCAAGAGTCATTTTGATCATGTGAATTATGAATATGGCTCGTTTGTCTGTATAAAGTTTGTACGAATAATTTTGTTTAAAGATTATGTAGACGCATAAGTTTAAAACCTTACTGAATGTCGAGTATAAGGATAAAAAAACAAGATTCCAACGCGAAATATAGACATAAGCATTTTAGATTTTAGTTGTGAAAAAAGTACATGTATCTTAATTTTGGTTATATTCTAAAAATGAAACTTAATTGGCGCACTCATGATTTTGGAGTGGACGTAATTTGATATTTCAAAGCATTTTCCCCCAAAGCAAATTGTTTATACTAAACAGTATAACTTGATCCCATTTGACTTTTTGAAGAATACTGTTTGGTCAGACAGATTCAAAAGCGTCAAAACTATATTTTTCGCCTGTTTGCGTTTCTGGACAGCGGAACATGAGTATGTTTTGTTTACTAGTATATACGTTTTTATGGCGCAACGTATACCGTAATGCTTAGTCGACATTTACCATTTTTAAAGGCCGTGTCAGAACTCGCTCCGGACGATTCGTTTCTAGGGAACTGCTCGGCTGACGACTTTGCAGATCGCTTATTCAATCAAGTGGACGCGAACGGAGACGGAGATATTACATTTGAAGAGTTCCGAAGGGCAGCTGAAATCAACGAAACATTGATAGATTTACTACTCCCGGCGCCAGCCAGCATTCTGGATCAGCAGACGATTTATTGCTAAATTGCTATTATGAACTCTGGTACATTTATCGCCATTTTGAACAACGTTCTGTATTGCCCCGATCATTGGGCCTTGAAAGTCCTATTGGCTACTTCCAGAGAAAATATTTAAATTATTAGGAAGCTCGCTAAATACAGTGGAATAAGATGTAAAATACGCAAAGAAGAGAACTTAAAATTATATTTGGTACCGTCGGACAGTGGACTTGGGTTGTGTTTTACATTGTTCGAAGTAATTTAACTGAAAGTGGAATTGTACGTGAAAATAGAGTAAATGAAATTTTAAAATTTCTAATAATTCATCATAATGCTGAAATATCGTCAACATCATTTCTCTTGAACACTGCGACATGAACAATGCTAGTGTTTTACAGTTATGGTGTTTTTCAATTATTTCACACACCACTTTTGAAACTGTACTTGTATACACGTAAAATGAATAATTGCGCATAATGTATTTTAATGACATGTTTATACAAATATATAATATAATTTTTTATTTAAGAGTCCACAAGAAGCCCGAGGCTTATTGACACACTGGATTTAATTTCTGTTGGGTAGAACCATTTATATGAAACTTAAATACGCTCAATTGCATTTTGAGTGTGATTAAATATATTTTAAAATGCATTTATACGCATTTTTTGTTTTAAGCAAAAGAACAAAAAAATACACAAATACATTTTATTTGCATTAAAAACAATGTTGTATGCATACCATTGGCTATTTGTATGAGGATTGTGTCCAACAAGGTTTACCTGAATTTAATCAAAGCATTTTGGTTTGCTATTACATCCAAATATAGCTACCCATAAAGTTCAATTTAATGAGAAATTAAACGCACTATATGGCGTTTGAAAGTCATCAATTGTGGAAAAATCTTGTCAACAATGCAAAATGTGTTGTTTTATCGATTGTTTTCATTAATGTAAACAAATTAAAAGTAAAATAGACTCTTGCATATACAAATATATTTACATAAAAATTTGATGTTTCATTGGATGTTCTAAATCATCAATAAACGAGAACGTGTCGATTCCAGAATCAACACGGTTTTAAATACAGTTACAATGATAAACATACCATCACTGTTAATGAAAATGTCATTGAAGAGTGCTGATTCCACTAATCGTATAGACAGAATATCGTACAAGATACATCTAGTACACGAAATTAACCGTTTGAGATAATAAACAAAATGATATAATTTCCAAATTTGATACCATAAATAAAAATCACATAATACATACTTTATAATTATTTAAAGAGTTGAAGGACATAAAAGGGACTGTCATCCGCGATTGACCAAAAAGAAGGTTCTAAAATACCGAATTTTTGTACAATTATAAGTTTATATTGATTAAAATATCACGGCTGGTACATTACATTACTTGAAAACAGTTGTTAAGTTTTAATATTTTCAGTATATTCGGTAATAAATTTTACTGGGTACAGGTACCAGGTAACTACCAATTAACTATAAATAACGGAAGTAGATTGATCGTCATCGTCACGTGGTAAACCCAGGACTGTAAATTGTACATGCGTAGTGATCAATCTACTTGCGTTATTTATAGTATGTATATCGTTATGTCACCTATTTTCGCGATGTACTTTCGATTTCACATCGTGAAATTTTATTACCGAATAAACTGAAAATATGAACTTTTATTTCAAGTTATGTTATATACCAGTCGTGATATTTTAATCAATATCAACAAATAATTGTTAAAGAATGCGGTATTTTAGAACTTTTTTCGTCAATCGCGGTTGACGGTCCCTATAAATGACTACAAATATCTTCGTGCATTACTGGAATACTCACTCAATAAATTTGCATTTCTTCTTTATTAATGTTTACATTTTAAATGATAATCATGATGGATGTCAAATAGCGATGAATACATGCAACATCAATGTTTTACACAAATAGCATAGAGCTTTAAGCTGACTTTGCAAAATAATAATCCTAAATTTCGCAATAACTTGAACAAAAGCATTCCTATAGTATCTTGATTATGAGTTTTTGACTTTTCATGCTTGTAAACCCAGTTATAAAAAGGCTTGTAAAATTACGTCATTTAGGATTTTTTATTTTAAGACACAGAACACCGAGAAGCTAAAAACAGTATGATAGCATCCTAGTTCATATTGTCAAAAAATATACTTTATATTATTAACGTTTTTTAAATGTAATAACGTATATAATATCGATATTAAACCAAACGTCTTCCATTTATAAATCATTCATAACATTTCGTAAGTAAGTCAGAATTTCACAATCCAGTAGTGTTTATACACTGTTTATTCTGATTGTGGTCTTAGCCCGAGTATGAGCCACATGACGTATTAAAGGGGAGATAATTTGATGCTCATCAGTCTTTCATAACCAAGTGCGCTTGTTATAAGATACAATTCAAAAAATAATCAAGAACAAGTAGTTATCACACACAGACAATTCATAATTTTGTTAATCATCGAACCATTCGTTAATTTGACTATAGCAATTTGCTTATATAACCTGTCATCTCAGGTCTTTTAGCCAGAACTTGCATCGGCTATAATAAGCTGTATTGCATAAATACTCTATTGGCTTTGTTCGAATCGCGAAATGTGATGAATCAGCTTTCACTTTCGTTTTGGAAACTTTTGTCAATACCCTTAAATCATTTTGAAAAGTGTTCAATTATATGATGAAATAATATTAGAAAACTAAACTATTAATATGCTGGGTCAAAGTGCACAACACATTAACGTTGAAAGAAAGTTTGGCGCTAGTTCAAAGCACGTCGTATGCAGTCTTATATCAATATACGGATCAAGCTTCGGGTAGTAATATAGTACTACAAGCCAAGATGGCAGCTATAAGATACAAGATCATGAAGATTGCGGAGGATTCCGGAGATACTAGTAGTCAATTTCTCACCATCGTGTCTACCGTTTGATTGAAGTGTAGTGATATTTGAGCAAACAATCTCCTTTTATGTACGATTGAGATGTACCAAGTGTTCTTAAATGAGTCGCGTTCTGAGAAAACTGGGTTTAATGCATGTGCGCAAAGTGTCCTCACAGATTATCCTGTACAGCCCGCACAGGCTAATCAGGGACGACACTTTCCGCCTCAACTGGATTTTCGTGTAGAAGAGACTTCCTTTAAACGAAAAATACCATAAAAGCGGAAAGTGTCGTCCATGATTAGCCTGTGCGAACTGCACAGGCTAATCTGGGACGACACTTTACGCATATGCATTATGCCCAGTTTTCTCGAACGCGAATCAAATGACCATCGTTCTTGGAAAACTGGGCTTCATACACGAGATAAATTGTCGTCCCAAGTTACCCTGTCATCGCATGCTCATCATCGGCGAAACTTTCCTCTTTTATGTTGTGTTTTGTTTACAGAAATTCTCCACTTTACAAAAATCCAGTTTATGCGGAGTTAATGCTTGTATGATATTTTTCGTTTCAAGAAAGTCTCTTCTTGGCAAAAATCTAGTGTAGGCGAAAAGTGTCGTCCCTGATTAGCCTGTGCGGACTGCACAGGCTAATCTGGGACGGCACTTTACGCACATGCATTTAACCCCTTTTTCCCAGAGCACGGTCCATGTATTATCAAAAGATGTTAAATATTGCTAGAAAGAACGCCAGTGTTGTTTTGTAAGTTTCCTTGAACAAAGACTCTTTCCAAACAATAAGTAATTGCATTCTAATATTGAAAATAAAACATACACAATATGGCAACGCATGTTAAAATATAGAATCAGAAGAAGCTGATAATGATTAAAATTGATCCGGGCCCGTATTAACCAACCCATTGTAAGACTTAAGAATAAAGAATAGATTTAGACTGGATACATCGTTATTCAGAGTTTGAATAGATGCTCGCTATCAATCACGCTTATGTCATAAGCAAGCTGTTCTATATGAAGTATGGTAAAATTTAAAGTGTTAATTGTCAAATTAGACTAAACAATAAACAATTGTACGAACGTTCAAGTTTTAACAATATTCTGTATTGTAAGAGTTAAATCTAAGAATTGATTTGTGAACACGGCCCTTGTTAATTTGCTATTCCTCCTTTAACAATTACACCAATACGGGCCTTAGATCACATAAACGCACCGTTTATACGTGATCAGGTTTCTTAAACAATCACGCAACAGAGTATGCACAAAGGAGGTAATTGAATTGACTTTAAAACTACGTTTCTTTACGTCCTCAATCGTTCATTAAGCATGTATTTAAAGTAATTACTAACAGATAACAAATGTTAAAAATCACAACTATGTCTTACAATGCCAGTTTTCTTAACCCATTTATGCCTAGCGTCTAGAAAAAAGGCCTTGGTAAACAGCGTAGACCCAGATGAAACGCCGCATAATGCGGCGTCTCATCAGGGTCTTCGCTGTTTGATTAAAGGAATTTCTGTAAGAAATATTCTAAATATAGAAATAAATATGCAAGACATCCCTAATTTTGGAAATAAATTGATCCAATTTTGAAGGATGGGAGAGTCAACTAGGCATATATGGGTTAATGGACAAAACAAAAACCACACGACTTGCATACTGCGCTGTTAGTTTGCTAGCCATCTGTGACCTTGATGGAATCAATCTGCACAAATAGATAAACCCATTTATGCCTAGTAGACTCTCCCATCGTTCTAAATTGGATCAATTTATTTCCAAAATAAGGGATGTCTTGTATATTTATTTCCATATTTAGAATATTTCTTACATATATTATTTTAATCAAACAGCGCAGACCCTGATGAGAGGCCGCATCATGCGACGCCTCATCTGGGTCTACGCTGTTTGCCAAGGTCTGTTTCTAGACGCTAATCATAAATGGGTTAAGCAAATAAATGTCATGCGCATGCCTTTGAGTTCAATAGAAATGACAAAAGGCAAACAAACACCGGTTATTCATTTATTCGTATTAATAATATTTGATGCATACATGCATTTATTTAATGTCTTTTTTTTACAAACCATTAAGCCTTTCATGAAAGAATCTGTTCTATCTTTATCTACTTTATGGCCTTTTATAACAATTGCCCTAATCAGGCTCATGCAATCCTTTACAATAAATAACTCAAGTGACTATATATTGTATTATGATTGAACCAAAGCAAAATAATATTAGGGTTTAGCACATGTATAATAAGATTTAGCGTTTAAAACAAAAATTATCATGACAGAATATTAATAATTTCAAAGCGTACAATGATGATAGGACAATACATAAAATAGTTTATGTGTGCATAAAATATTAGTAACGTAGTGTTCTAGGTAGTAATAAAATGCCATAGACCAGACGGACTAGTATGTTGTGAAGGAAAGAACAAACACAATATTGTTGATTGACACATGGCACTTATTGAGTCGCGTTCTGAGAAAACTGGGCATAATACATGTGCGTAAAGTGTCGTCCCAGATTTGCCTGTGCAGTCCGCACAGGCTAATCAGGGACGACACTTTCCGCCTTAATTAGATTTTTGCTAAGAAGAGACTTCATTTAAACAAAAAATGTCATAAAAGCGGAAAGTCTTTCCCTGATTAGCCTGTGCGGACTTTACAGGCTAATGTGGGACGACACTTTACGCAAATGCATTAAGCCCAATTTTCTCAGAAAGCGGGTCTATTATTAACTGCAATACAGCAGATAACGATAGGACATATTCTTTCCTGAATGGCATAATGGGTGGTAAAAACACGCAAAAAGGGAAATCGGAACGGGAACCCGCCGCCATGTGTACTCCTACATACCCAATAAGATGTTTGTTTAATGGTTAAAGTTAACATTGGCTTGGTCGAGAGCTATGACAAATAAAAGTATGATAATGATTTTCTTGTTTTCTTGTTAAAATGTTGGGACGTATGCGCCTTCATTGAAACCCAAACCCAATGAACAATAATGCAATTCGTACCAATCCCCATTAAATACACGGGTCTACGCTTTAAATACCAGTTGAAATACACACATTGATCACCGATTGAAAAATGCATGCCAAAGAACGAATTTAGGAATGTAAATACGACCATAAACTTGAGTGGTAACATGAATCTCTTTCTCTTTCATGTTTACCATTTAACCGGTTTCGGTTTCGATTATCTACGTAATTGATAGTTTTAGTAATGTATGACTTTGATGGATATTCCATTTCTACTACCACTATACAAATTATCTGGTAATATTTGTTCTTGGGGTAGCATTCCAAATACATAATTTTAAATAGTAATTATTTCATCGCACAATAAAACCACCAGACATGTAAATTTATATCAACTCCAGAAAAATATAAGTGTATGAAAACACATACAAGAAAATAAAATCTACCATTTAAATCCTACAACTGCGAAATTAAAACAAAATACTTGGTCTGTGAATTTTCAAATGTAAAAGAAATACAATTAAAATGTTGAAGAATTAAACAGGCTTCAACAACAGTAGGTTTTACGACTTTTAAAGTCGTTGTTTGTGTTTTAACAATTTTAGACATAGAGCAAGACAAACATTTCAATATCGGGCCGCGTAGTTGCACATTGATTACATTCAAGATCAATGGAGTCGTGTTCTGAGAAAACTGGGCTTAATGCATGTGCGTAAAGTGTCGTCCCAGATTAGCCTGTGCAGTCCACTTAGAAAACATAAACTATACCACCAAGTCTGCCTAAAAATTGTTGTACCATGCTTTAAAGAATAAATAAATTGTCCATTGTTGAAAATCCGTAACGCTATCCAGAGTGTAAATCTTTTATTTACAAATCAGACAATAGGTAAAAATACATAAAATAAACTCGTTTCTTTTTTAATGTGCTGTTTTCCCTTAGTGTATTGTTTTAAAACGCGTTAAACCTATACTTCTTGTGTCCCGATATGACGTAAATATTTATTTTATAATAAATATAACAACAATACACAATCAGTGTACGAATGTTTCATTAATAAGCAAGAAAATGTATTTCTCTTATGAATAATTTATTAAAATATGCATTATAGTTATTAATTAAAAAGGACTGACACTTATACTTATTTTTGCACAAAAACTGATTCAATTTTTTTTCTTCTCTGTCAATGCGGGAAATCGCGTGGTCAGAATTGAGAAAAAAATGCCGCCGATGTCTCGATTAGATCGAGAAATCGAGTTTTCAAACAGGTACATCTCCCTTATTACTTACTTGTTTTTATCGGACGACGCTTTATCATAGGGCCAGCCGGAAGCGGTTTCTGCAAGTATCAACCGTTTTCCTCTGGTTGGTCTGAGTGTGAAGATAACTCATGGAATTTCGCGATTTCCTGAACCGTAAATTGAAATTGAACACGGCCTAAAAATAATATCACTGTTTTCACACTACCAGAACATGCCAATGCGAGGTTGTTTTAGACTTATTGGTCGGAGAAAACGGTATTCCTTGACATGTGCGTGCTCAATATCAGGTTGTTCAAGAAGTTGTCCGTGTATAAGGGCCATGTGTGTGCTCAATATCAATCGTCAAAACCAATCGAAACTCAACTTTACATTGAAAATAACGCCATGAGCAATCGAGTTATCCATTTTTTTGTCAACCAAAATGCGTCCACATTAACAACTGGTACTTAAACAGTGCTAATTAGTGTGAAAACAGTGATATTATTTTTAAACCGACCCATGTTTAAGACCTAAGAAAATCAGTCGAATCGGCCTGCTACCGTTATAATAACAATTTTAATTTTGTGTTCACGCAATTAGACTTACTTACGAGTCATGACGATCTTGTCTGGGGTTGTTGAATACACTTTATATAATATGTGACATTTGCAATTACAATAAAATCATAGTAAATATCTTCGTTCGATCATTACAGAACAGAATAGAACAGAACAAATATTGTATTCACTTACGCAAATGACAGCTCATCGTAATCAATATTATAAACCATTCATATATGCTTGAAAAAGTAATTATGATAATAATGCATTATGGGTGAGAGTGTTGTGTGTTTATATAAACAATTAATTTAGCATATAAACCATATATATACAAATATATGTTATGTATTACCAATGACATCTAAATACACAGACCTACCAAATACAGGTTAAAGTTCTTGATAAAGTAGTAATGATGCTGATGATTCAACATGTAGTATCCACTCAGATACTAACTGACCTCTGAGTCTAGTCTTTTACAAAGGAATAAAGCGTTCAATTATAACTGATTTATGAAATAACCATAAATCTTTAAATACTGTTTGGTCTAAAATTTGGCGAATTTTGGAAGACCAATTACCATTGTTATTTTGCGTTTCAATTTCTAATCGTTGCATATTAATGACAGTAGTAAGGATACAATAACCGTGTTACTTTTGCACGGCCGTTAATCACGCGCGCCACCACTTTTTGAGATGCATTAATAAATGAGCCAATGCTACTTCCGAGGTGGAGCTCCGGCCCGGATGTTTTCTAATTTAACGGATAATTTTACAGGGTGATTATGTTTAATATGTTTTTCAACACATTTCGCAGTATTTTTAAAAATAGACCAATGCAAGCGATGAGCTCTGGTGCACCTCAATGGTATTTTGTGTGTTTTTTTCGTCGGAATACTTTTTTTAGTCAATTTCTAAATACAATAATGTAGATTTATGTATTAATTTGAATGAATTGAACACATTCCTTTCCGTTCATGTTTATACTTGACTATGATAATAGTTGCTGAAGGGTTCATATGAGCTGTATCGTATCACGTGTTTCATTTTGATCTGAGAAAATGTCTCGCAAGGGCATGCATACAAAATACACTCTTAACAAAATGTATGGGGGGTTTTCTAATTCGTTTTATGATATCACGGATTTGTTTCCATTAATTGCGGAATAAAATAACATGTTGGTATAAGTTCAATCAAAATGACTATATTGGAAAAACCCATTTAATAATCCTAAATAAAACAGTGAGAGGCCTTCTGTTTAACCGTTTCGCATTTAACATTTCTAATACGAGAACATGTACGACTACTGCACGTACACTGTTCTAACTTGTACACACAGAACTATTGTAACCCTACAATACATAAAGTCGAAAAATAGCGATAGAAGGGTGACCCGTAGTTCATTCACTGAATCACATAATTGCGACTATATTATGTCACTGTCTTATTAGATCATAATTATGTATGCATAATACATTGTTGTGACAATATCCTAGTATCCTCTAAGGAATGATACTTATGTATGTATAATCTATTGTGAAACGTTTTTGGGAATATTGGAAATGGTCGACGAATATTTGACGTGAAAAAATAAAATGAAATAAAACAAGACAGACAGACCTACGGACTGACGGACGGACGGACGGATAGACGGATGGCTGGATGGCTGGCTGGCTGGATGGATGGATGGATGGATGGATTGATGGATGGGTGGGTGGTCGGTTGTTTGGGTGGTGGGTGGGTGGGGTGGGGGGTGTTGTTGGGTGGGTGGGTGGTTGGGTTTTGGGTGGGTTTTGGGTAGGGTTGGTGGGTTGGTGGGGAAAAGAGCGAACGAGCGAAACCCATGAAACAACCGAACGAACCGAGGACAAACGCAAAGCACCAAAACAAACGAACAAAAGATCAAACGGAGTATGGACAGATAAATGAATGAACCAATAAAAAGCCTTTAAAAACGAAAACTAAATAGATACATGAATGAGATGAATAATTGAAGGAAGGAAGGAAGGAAGGAAGATAGGAAGGACAGGATTAGGAAGGACAGAAGGAAGTGAAGGAAGGAAACCTAGGATAGCGAAGGAATGAAGGAAAGAAAGGATAAAGGAAAGAAGGAAGGAAGGAAGGAAGGAAGGAAGGAAGGAAGGAAGGAAGGAAGGAAGGAAGGAAGGAAGGAAGGAAGGAAGGAAGGAAGGAAGGAAGGAAGGAAGGAAGGAAGGAAGGAAGGAAGGAAGGAAGGAAGGAAGGAAGGAAGGAAGGAAGGAAGGAAGGAATAAATGAGTGAACGAACGAATGAACGAACGAATGAACGAACGAACGAACCAAAAACCAAACAAAAAGACGAACGAACAAACAAACGAAAGAACAAAACAACAAACCAAAGAACCAACAAACCAATGAACAAACGCACGAACGGCAAAACGCACTAACGCAAAAACCAACGAACAAACGGACTCACGGACGGATGGACGGATGAACGAATGAATAAATTAATTAATAGAAAGATAGATAAATGAATAAATTAATGAATGAAACCCTGTTCCGTTCACACTTTTTGTTTGTTATTATTTTTGGTATTGTATACTTTATTGCAAATCCCTAGTTATTTCAAACTAGTGTATGGTACAGGAATCACAAATAAACCACGCGATACCAAGATTCACTTTATGAATTATATTCAATCTTAAAATGTTCCAACGTCCTTGAAAAAAAAAAAATATATATATATACTAATACATAGTGCCAGTTACACGGTCTCGGTAGTTTTCAGACCATACTTAAGGGGTCAATATTAAAAACGGGGTCTGTATACAACCCCGCGTTCTAGGCACCTTTAATTACTATGAGGGGGGGTGAAGGGGAGATTATGCAGTCAAATGTCACAATAGGGTATTATATCGAAAACCACAATCACGGCTGAAATTGAAATTTTGTATACCTCGCAACTAATGTTGCTATATATTTCATTGTATGAGACGTTAAATAAATGACGTATTTAAATATAATACTATATTAGGTACTTATATACCTTAATTCGTGTTAATATCGGATAAAAAAGGGTATGGAGATACATGTATTTTAAGAGCGAAACCCATGACCTATTTCTAAATCTGAGACCCCGTAACTGGCGATATGTGTGAATATATAATATAATAAATATAATATATTTAATATTTCACTTCTTTATTGAGTTCAAGACCTAAAAGGGAGTTTTTTTCATCATTTTTAATAAATAATCGAGAATATCGAGATACCGTAGCCTAATCCGCTGTTCTTCTTCATCTATAAATCAACTGTTAAATCTTTGAGCCAGGTGATCTAGTTGCTAAACTAATTACCAAATGGTATGATAGAAATTATACAATTGCCTGTCCATACAGCGTAACTCCGTTAACCTAAGGCCTCTTGAACAGTATAACTCGAGTCGTTTCGGGTGACACTATTATGTGGTGTAATATACGTGCACTTATAGAGCCCTTTCCACAAATTATGGCAATTATTGAAGCTTGTCATTAAATGCTTGATAAAGTAACTTTCCAAATTATTCAATCGTTTCGCGTTGCCTTTATAATTGTCAGGGATTCACATCGTCAAAAGATTAATGTAATGGATATTTTAGAGAATGGTTAATGTTAAGTATTACTATTTCCTCTAAAATATCATAACTTAAGCGAAAATTTGAGAATCCGAAACAACTTTTTTTAATTTTGTCAATTTACCAAAACGTGAAAAGGCCCCTTTAATAAAAAAAACATTTCATGCGGTAGATATACGACCCTTATGTGAAAATAAGAACACAACACTACAACCATTGATTTTAATTAAATAATAGAAACGTAAATTTTCTACCTTTTTTAATCAAGATAAAGGCCGAAAATATTGTTTAAGGATATGGCTTGTCTATGTTACTTTTGTTGTGTTGCTGCACATTTTATGTTTACCTCACTGTTAAAGGCAGCAGGTATTCGTTCCCATTTTTACCGATACCTTTATGTCAATAGGAGTTGTATACATCTCTTGGGTTCTTTGACGGTTTACGTCCGAAGCTCAATCAGTATACTATACGAGTTCTTGCTATGTTTACAAGTGCTGTTGTTGTTGTTGTTTGCTCGAAATTTTATGGTTACCTCACATTTAAGGCTTTTTAACCGGCCAATAACCTTTTTGTTATCACCTAGACAATACATGTATAGTATTGTATACACAACCTCATATCACAAGTAATAATTACTACAGATTTGAATGTTTCACATGGGAACGTGTATCTACAGAATGACTGACGGACAGATATCGTTGGGAAATCCCACCATTCTCTGTCTCGTTTCGGGGTTATCATATGGTTGACAACAATGTGACCCATGTCAGTTGTATGAAACGTTGAATGATGAATGAGGTGAACTCCCGCTTCAGTAGTCTAAAGAAGCTACATTTTGATACAAAGGGAACATTTCCAATACAAGTTCACCATGATATTCGAAGTAATAGGGACTTCAACGTAAAGGGATTCAGCAATTTAAAACCAAACTATTCCCATCCATGCCAAGAAATATATTTGGAGCGATTATTGCCGTTCTTTGTGAGAGTACGCGCTTTGTCATATTTAATCAAGTATGGTACTAGCGATATTTATTTCTCATAACAGCATCAAACATCTTGAAAAACACTTTTCGCTCTCTTGTTATTGCAATATCCCCATCAAAACGACGCCTAAAGAATGTAAATTTGCCTCGTTGATCTCATTTAAAAGCCTTTTGTTCGCAACACTTCCAAATAATTACAATGAGCGAACATAAGGACTTGATTTCAATGAGGTTGCTTCTCTCGTATGTCGCCCATATCGTTCATTCGTAAAGTCCAATAAAAAGCAAAGACGCGATAGACATGAAACTGTTTAATGGAGATTCGAATGCCGCGAGCGCGATTATTCCTAGTTCTTAACGTTCCTCATTCTGGCCACTAGCCTCTCCGCTCGCTTGCCCACCTGCCCGTACCACTTGCTGTTGGCCATCTCGTCTGCCGCCTTCTGCCAGTCTCGAGCGTTCAACGCTTCACCCAGCTTCACAAACTGCAGGAGTTTCCCGCCCAAATTGAAGACCATGTTGACCATGATCTCCTTCACCTCGCTACGCCAGCCTTCAACGCACGGGTAGATGGCCTTTGTCAAGGCAATGGTGTCCTGGATGTGTGCAAACAAAAATATATGTACGTAAACGTAAAATACTATACGACGTATATTTGTAAGTAACATAACATTCTAAAATATGTTTCCTGTGTAACTGTTTATGAATATTATCATTTCTAACCTTAAGATCTGCGTTAAATGCGGCATAAACTCGCTCGTCACTAATTACAGTTCCCAGTGCCTTGTCGTGTTCCGGGTCCGTGTCCTTGATCAGGTGCCCTATCCCAAAGGTACGAAACCCAAGCTGTCCTTGTAGATTTTGTTAATGACACCTTCGTCAATCTTCAGCTGCCGTTTCACATTCTCCTTCTCGGTATTGCTTATCCAGTCCGCCATTGCTACTGACGTACACGACAGAAAATATATAGTCAATAAACACGATAAATTCATTTTACTTGAAAAGGTTCATAACCTATGAGCAAATGTTCATTTTTCCACAACACGTCATCCTGCAGTGATATTACGATGGGAAAACCCCATAAAACCACCACAGTAATGTGGCGGCAGCAGTAATGTGAATGCGTATATTTATAGATTTTACATGTAAACAAGGAAGCTTAAGGCTCTTTACAAGACAGTTATTAACTTGATCTTTGTTTTTGTTTCATATCTTCGTGCACATTGCAATTATTTTTGTCTTGTTTCAATCAGACCATTGAGTAGCCCAACTCGTTGACGTTCTCAAATATTAGTAATACAAGGGAATACATATACACATTCCCTTCTATTACTTATTTAATTGAATTTTGAATCTTTAATGAAAATTATAATTTTATTGATGATCAAGATTGTGTTAAGTTTTTGTGTTACGTCTATTGCTTTTGTGCAACCTCACATCGTTCTTGTTCACAGAAATAACAAGAAATATCTTTAAAAGAGATATACGATTGTGGTTGGAGTTGGTAAAAGAGTTTAATGAATGAGATCAAAGATAGCGAATGTATTTTTCCATGCAGTTCTTAGCTGCACCACACGGAGAACGGGATGTTACGCGGAGTTTTTGCGGCTTATTTTACATTATAACATATTGCTTATCATATCTCTATATATACAAAACAGAAAAACAAACGAAGAATTGGAAGTGAACTTTAAACACATAAGTCAACTGACCACACGCGAAGTATCCGTACATATTTTAAACATTTATACGCGCGTTCTTCGAACAAACCTGTTTTAGTGGTGTGGTGTGTCGGGCATTGCTATTTGATTCGATTATAAACAGTATCGGTAATCATCGCGCTCATGCTTAGCAAATTGGTCAAAATGGTGGAATAATGCTTGTTTAATTAATCAAACATAATATTTATCATGGTATTGTTGAAAACACATTACGAATCTATGATTGACCTACCATAGTTAAATCGCCGAATATCTTTATTTAACATATTTCTGGTCCTTACAATTCCAGTTCA
Source organism: Dreissena polymorpha (assembly GCF_020536995.1). Taxonomy (NCBI): domain Eukaryota; kingdom Metazoa; phylum Mollusca; class Bivalvia; order Myida; family Dreissenidae; genus Dreissena; species Dreissena polymorpha. The sequence goes on along the minus strand of NC_068370.1, from coordinate 10,916,217 downwards.
CTTAGTTAACGCGTTAGTGCCTATATTATATAACGATCCGTTTACTGGCCGAGAACTGACCCTGATACCTTGCGGGTTGGAATGCAATTTATTAAAGTGAGGTCACGATTCCACTGCTGGAACGACGGCTTGTTTAAAACTTTATACTTTTACATGTATAATTTTCAATTTCGAAAATAATTAAAATGGTTAGGCCAAAACGAATATCAGGATAGGGACAAACGATACGTTTATGAACTAAAATATACTAGTACATATGCAGCAATATGGTAGTAATTACTAAATATGAGAACATAGCCTTTAAGTACAAACGCTCTGGCGCTGACAATCCTATGATTATAAAGGGGCACACAGAACTCTATTGATGTCAAAGGTTCCGTGTAAAACTGTTCTATCCATCAAGCCTTTTCATTAGAGATAAAATTGTTTCATGCTGAACACTCAGTAAAACATTGTTACACGCTATACTACAAAGACGTGGTCATGTTTCCAATGGTCTGGGGGATTATGCTCGAATCAGCCAATGGAATAAATGAAGCGTATTCATTCGTATCTAGCGGCGGGAAATTTTATTGAATTTTATTGGACACTTACAAAGGTCAGGTAAGGTGAAAAGCTGGCTTAGACAGCTATGCCGGAAAAAAACGTGCTGTTACGCTCGATCAAAGATCAGCGAGATATAAAAACGTTTATAAACTGACTCGGGTATCTCCAAATTCACATATATGAAATATACGATACGAAATAAGCTAAAAGGGGAGGTAACATTGCAAGGAGTTTGATCAGATTCTTTTGTCCTATATTGGGTCCCTTTTATCGCACGATTAATTATTTAATTAATACATTTATAACTAAACATTCTCATTATCGAAGCAAAACCAATGCTAGCGTTACTATTTATTTATGCGCGAATTATGCGCTAGCTTCAACATAAAAGTATCATAATAAATTGAAAACAAGAGCTGTCTCCATAGGATGACATATGCCCTCGATAAACGCTTTGATAGAAGTTATGAGCATTTTTCGAAACCTAAACGCATTATTCCAAACCTAAACGCGGACCCTAAGTTAAAGGTCAATGGCAAAGGGGTAAAAATGTGTGTGCGTATGGAAATGCTTGATCAATATACACATGCATACCAA